>NC_057345.1:180587565-180710065 GCF_016509475.1 Prionailurus bengalensis | reverse complement strand
ATATTTAAAAATTCCAGTGACAATGTGGGGAACTCTGTGGAGCCAAATCTCCAAAGAAACTGGTGAAAATGGGGAAAAAATAAAAATCCAACCACTAAAATCTCCAGAAATGGTTCTAAGGACATATAGCAAATAAAGAAATACTTATTCAAAATAATCTGCTAAAACCTGCTAAGAACAGTTATAATCTGAGGCATTTTAATTTTGATCCCTTTGTCCCCTCCCAGCCATTATAGGAGAAATTCTACTGCAGGATAGTGCAGCCAAGAACACAAGGCTTCTTACCCACAAAACTCCCAGTCATGGAATATGGTATATTCCTGGGAGAGGCTGGATATCAGCAATTCCCATCCTCTCACCTCACACTCTCTGTCCCATTAGTTTTTTCAGAGGTCATGTCCTGGAATACAGCTGAGAAATTGAGGGGTCAGTGGCTGTAGTGCTATCATGGTCTATTGAAAATGCTGGGGTGCTGATCATTTTCTCCCTGGCCTATTTATCAGGTGGAGTTTTCACATTAAAAAAAAAATAAGCCAAGAAGCCCAGAGACTACCACCACCAGCCTAGTGCTCAGCTTCTAAAGAAGGGATATCATTCAGAGGGAAATGTACCCCTGCCCCCACTCCTACCTCTAGAGCCATGGCTCACAGATTTTTCTCAAGGTAGAAACAGGCTATACAACACAGAGTTCCAAAGCTCTTTCTGATGCAACCGACTTTCTTTGAAACTGTGTATTGAAGTTCATGCCCAAGGGTGCTCCCAAAAATAATGAACGCTTTTGGGGGAAAGCAATTAAGAGAAGAGTTGTGGCTTCATTACAGATACAAGCTAAGCAATAGGCCAATAAGTTTACCAGAAACAACCGGGAAATAGACAACTAAGAAGAAATTTCCTGGGAGCACAACAAACCTCCAACACTGAATTCCTAAACTATCCCTGCAAAGGAACTCGAATTTAATTGAATCAGTCTGTGGGAAAATTTATGCTCCAGGGCATTGTTGAAAACAGTACAGCAGTAAGTGAACAATTAGTAGAACTTTACAGTAAAGCTGCATGTGGTCAGGGAAAGAGACAGTCCAAGGGAACACTACTAAAGCCACTGCTGTATTGTCTGGCTGTGCACACGCCCAAGGCTGTACCCTGAGGAACAATATCAGGTACTTTACATTGTAGGGGAAATAGACTTCATTAAAATAATTCATCCAGTCACGAAATGAAAAAATCAAAAGTACAATACAGAGGAAGGGCATTATCCAAACTTGTTCCAATATGTTAACTAAAATGCTCGGTTTTCAACAAAATATAATGGAAAGAAACAGGAAGATATGACCCACAGAGGGGGGAAATCAGGCAATGGAAAGAGGCTGGGAAATCAATCAGATATCAGTTTTAACACAAAAAGCTACATCGTACTAAGTAGCATAATAAATACACGCAAAGAATAAAGGAAATCATGGTTAAAGAACTGAATGAAACTATGAAGACCACATTTCATCAAATAGAAAATATAAATAAAGATAGGGAAAATATATTCTTTAAAAGCCACGTGGAAATTTCAGAGTTAAAAGTTATAATAACTGAAATGAAAATTGTATTAAAGGAGCTCAACAGAAGAATTAGCAAACATGAAAACATGAAGTCAGATCAACAGAGATTATGCACTCTAAAGAGGAGGTGGGGGAAAACGCTTAAGGAAATGTAGGATATCTTAAGTCCATATTGAGCACACTCCAGGAAATACACAAAAATCAATCACTTTCAATAAGCAATGCAAATATGAAATTAAGAATATAATTCCAATTAATATCAAAAAGGATAAAATATTTAGAAATAAATTCCTAATGAAAGAAGTATAAAACTTATTCTTTGGAAACTATAAAACATCATTGAAGTAAATTAAAGATCAAAGTTAAAAGAAATTAGTAAAGTTTATGAATTTGAAAACATAATATTGAAAATTTTAAATAACAACGATCCCCCCAAATATCTACAAACTCAATGCAATCTGTCATTTTCCCAACTGGTTTCTTTGTAGAAATTGACAAGGTGATCCTAAAAATAATCTAGACTTACCCAAGGGACCCAGAAGAGTAACAACAATCTTGAAGAACACAGTTGCATGGCACACAACTGATTTTATTTTTTTTAATTTTAATATGAAATTTATTGTCAAATTGGTTTCCATACAACACCCAGTGCTTGCCCCAACAGGTGCCCTCCTCAATGCCCATCACCCACCCTCCCCTCCCTCCCACCCCCCATCAACCCTTGTCACACAATTGATCTTAAGAGTTAGCATAAAGCAATGGTAATCCAAACAGTGTGGTGCTAGGATAAGGAAAAACATATAGATCAACAGAATAGGATTGAGAATCCAGAAAGAAAATTACATTTATGGTCAATTGAATTTTAACAAGTATGCCAATACAATTTGATGGGACAATTTTAAGTTTTAATTTAAATTCCAGTTAGTTACCATACAGTGTAACATTAGTTTCAGGTAAATAATATAGTGATTCAACGATTCCATATAACACCCAGTGCTTATCATGACAAGTGCACTCCTTAATCCCCATCACCTGTTTAAACCATCTCCCCATCAATCTCCCCCCTGGTAACCATCAGTTTGTTTTCTATAGTTAGAGTCTGTTTCTTTGTTTGCCTTTCTTTTTCTCCCTTTTGCTCATTTGTTTTATTGAAGTTCCATGTACGAGTAAGATCATATGATATTTGTCTTTCTCTGACTGATGTATTTTGCTTAGCATGATACACTCCAGCTCCATCTACGTTGTTGCAAATGGCAAGTTTTCATTCTTTTTTTTTATGGCTATGACATTTGGATAGCCACATTAAGAGAAATGAAATTGGACGCCTATGTCATAACATACAAAAAAATGTTAACTCAAAATTTATCAGAGCATAAGTTCCAAACTAAAATTATAAAACTGTTAGAAGAATCATTGGCCAATGTGCTCTTTGATATGACATGACAAGCCTAAGCAATCCAAAAAATTAAATTTACTTCACTGAAATAAGAAACTTTTCTGACTTAAAGGGTACTATAAAGAAAGTAAAGAGGCAACACATGAAATCCAAAAAGTATTTTCAAATCATAGCTCATAAGGGACTTGTATCTAGCGTATATAATAAACTCCTACAGTTTAATATTAAAAGACAAATAACTCAATTAGAAATGGGCAAAAGAGGGGCGCCTGGGTGGCGCAGTCGGTTAAGCGTCCGACTTCAGCCAGGTCACGATCTCGCGGTCCGTGAGTTCGAGCCCCACATCAGGCTCTGGGCTGATGGCTCGGAGCCTGGAGCCTGTTTCCGATTCTGTGTCTCCCTCTCTCTCTGCCCCTCCCCCGTTCATGCTCTGTCTCTCTCTGTCCCAAAAATAAATAAAAACGTTGAAAAAAAAATTTAAAAAAAAAGAAATGGGCAAAAGAACTGAATGGAAATCTCTATAAATAGATATGCAAATGAGAGAGACATATGAAAAGATGCTCAACATTAGTCATTAGGGAAATGCATATCAAACCACAATAAGATGTAACTTCATAGCTACTAGGATGGCTATTATAAAAAAGATAATGGCCATTGCACAAGGATGTAGAGAAATCAAAACCATTACATACTGTAGGTGAGACTATAAAATGGTTGAGAAACCTTGGAGAATAGTCTGTCAGTAACTCAAAATGTTAAATACAGAGTGACCATGTGACCTAGTAATTCTATTCCTGATTATATACCTGAAAATGAAAACACACAGCCACCGGAACAATTTTCCATGAATGTTCATAACAACATTACTCATGATAGCCAAGAGTTGGATACAATCAAATGCCCCACAACCAATGAACGGATCAACAAAATGTGGTATGTCCACACAATGGTATATTAGTAATAAAATGAATAAAGTAATAACACATCCTGTAACATGGATGGGACTTGAAAATATTATGCTGAGTGAAATGACTACACATTATATGATTTTATTTATATGAAATGTGCAGAACAGGCAAATCTAAAGAGATAGAAATTAGATTAGTAGTTACCTATCATGGAAGGGGAAATCGGGATGATTAGGTGAGATAGTAAAAACTATTTCATTATTTCTGGAAAAAATATCCTGAAATTGATGCAATGATGGTTGCAAACACTGTGACTATAGTAAAACAAAACAAAAAACATTACGTAACTGGGTATTATAGATTATAAATCATATCTCAATAAAGCTATTACAGAATAAAAGTAGGTAAATGGGACCTTTGCTTCAAGATATGACTATCTTTTTCAGCATCAATTTGCACCGAAAATCTCATTTTCTCTGCCACTATCAGATACAGGTAAGAGAGTCTGCTATTTTTTTAGACACAATTCATTTTGCCACGTATTTTTAATATATTTCTAAAGGATGGAATACAAGATGTAATATATGAAATGTAAGTCATACACGAATTGTTAGAACATCAAAAAGGATAAAATGTTTAATACTCCCTCAGATACTGCTAACTTTTAAAAAGCATCTGATTGATAATGTTGTGGAACATCAGATAACAAGCAAAGGTTACTTGATTGAACCTTTTGCAAAAATAATATAAACAAATAAAATCACTAACAGATAATTGCTTTTTAATAGTTACTTGTAAAATACTGAAATCAGAAATTGCCAATACTGGGGCACCTGGGTGGCTCTGTTGGTTAAGCTTCCAACTCTTGATCTCAGCTCAGGTAATGATCTCACGGTTGATGGAATTGAGCCCCATGTCAGGCTTTGCTGACAGTATGGAGCCTGCTTGGGATTCTCTCTCTCCCTCTCTCTCTCTCTGCCCTTCCTCTGCTATTGTTCCTTCTCTCAAAATAAATAAACTTAAACATTTTTTAAAAAATAAATCAGCAATGTTGATGAAGTAGGATTCCTGAAACTGTGGTGAATTGTAAAGAATGGTGAGGTAGAATACTGTTTTCTTACTGAAGATACTAAAAGTGTGGTAGGCCTGTGAACGATTGTAAATATCATATTTTAGACAAAAATTAAATAAATCATAAAATAATGTGATCTTTGCTGAAAGAATGAAATTTATGCAGGCTTAAGCAGTTTACTTGAAAGAAAGTACTTAGATATATTTTATGTTTCTTGTGGTTTTCACATAAGGTGCTGTTGATGGCAATTGGGTGCTGGCATAAAAACATAACCCTCAAAACTAATAATGACAATGTTAGCAAGGATAGTTAGAATATGCATATATATATGTATATATATATGTGTGTGTGTGTGTGTGTGTGTGTGTGTGTGTATACACACACACACACACACACACACACACACATAAAATGCCCAAATATTTTTGATAGTGTTTTTTTAATTGGGTGTTTGTATTAAATACAAATTTTGAAAAATGAATTTGTTAAATTTATTTATCAAAAGAAAAATATGTGCCATCAGGGTAATTTGGAGCTCTAAGACAGCTATTCTAAATATATGGTACCATAAATTCATACTTACAGAATTCCTACTATCATCTCTTATGTTTTATGCAATTTTGATCCCTTGAGATTAGCTTTCTAGACAATTTGCATCTGTAATATTATTAGAAAGCTTCTTTTGGTATTCTGTTAAAGAGTTCTTTTTTTTTTCTCCATGTTTAATGACATAATAAATATCCTGAATGCACGAAAAAGACTCATAGCAAGCTGTTTAAATTCAAAAGTCAGGAAAATTTTTGATTAGGAAAATCAAATAAAAGCTTAAAATTACTTCTATATCAATGTGATTTATTTTCTTCAATAATTAGGCAGAAAGTGTTTTAAGTGACAATAGGACAAGTGTTAGCATTTGAGTATTTTTATCTAAAGAAAGTTAACATAATCTTTTTTTTTTTATTTTTTTTTCAACGTTTATTTATTTTTGGGACAGAGAGAGACAGAGCATGAACGGGGGAGGGGCAGAGAGAGAGGGAGACACAGAATCGGAAACAGGCTCCAGGCTCCGAGCCATCAGCCCAGAGCCTGACGGGGGGGCTCGAACTCACGGACCGCGAGATCGTGACCTGGCTGAAGTCGGACGCTTAACCGACTGCGCCACCCAGGCGCCCCGAAAGTTAACATAATCTTAAAAGCTGCTTTACTTTGCCACTTTAGACCTATTACCAAAATTTTACTTTCACTAAAAGTATTGAAAGAGAGTCACACACTTCAAGTTGCAGAAGCCCTGTTATTGCCCATTACAGTAAATTAGTCTTTAATCATTTGAAGCTGAAATATTTACTTTCTATCATTAAATCTCCATAGATGAGTGGGTCTTAATTATTTGAATATAATTTCTCAGGGGAATGATTTTTGAAACCCATGATATTTTTAAGTTGATTTTAAGAACACTGAGAAAGGACACAAATACATGGATGCTAAATAACATGCTACTAACCAATTAACAGGTCAACCAAGAATCAAAGGAGAAATAAAAAATACATGGAGACAAAATGAAATGGAATCACAATAGTCCAAATTCTTTGAGACACAGCAAAAGCTGTGCTAAGAGGGAAGTTTATAACACAAAGACCTACCTCAAACAACAACAACAACAACAAAAAAAACCTAAATAAAAAATCTGATGTTGCACCAAAAGGAGCTACAGAAAGAAGAATGAATTAAAGCCCAAAGCCTGTAGAAGGAAGGAAATAATAAAAATTAGAGTAGAAATGAATGCAATAGAGACTTTAAAAAAATAGAAAAATTCAATAAAACCAGGAGTTGGTTCTTTGAAATGGTAAACAAAATTGATAAACCTTTATCCAGACTCATCAAGAAAGAGAGAGGGCTCAACTGAGTAAAATCAGAAATGAAGAAGTAAAAACTGACAGCATAGGAACATAAAGGTTTATAAAATAATATTATGAAAAGCTATATGCTAAAATAAATGGACACTCAGAAGAAATGGATAAATTCCTAGAAACATATCTTTCCAAAACTGAATCAGAAGAAATTAAAAAATTTAACATACTGATTACTAGCAATGAAATTGAATCAGTAATCAAAAGCTCCCGACAAACAAAAGTCCAGGACCAGATGGCTTCACCAGATGAGTGAATGAATGAGTGAATGAATGAATAAAAAAAAGGAAAGGAAGGGAGGAAGGAAGCAAGGAAGGAAGAAGGAAAGGGAGGCAGAAAGGAGGAAAGAAAGAAAGAGAGAAAGAAAGAATAAAAAATAAAAATATAGATCACTATCTTTGATGAGCACAGATGCAAAAATTCTCAACAAAATGTTAGCAAACCAAGCCTCACAATATATAAAAAAATAATTCACCACAATAAAGTGATTTGCCAGGGAACCGAGGGTTGCTCAATACTTACAAATCAATCAATGTGATTTATTACATTAACAATAGGAAGGATAAAACCATATGATTATCTCAATAGATACAGAAAAAAATTGACAAAATATAGTATTCATTCATTATAAAAACTCTCAACAAAGTTAAGAACAAAGTAGAAGAACATACCTCAACATAATAAAGTTCCTACATGAAAAAATCCACAACTAACATCATACTGAACGTTAAAAACAAACAAGCAATGAGCTCTCTTAGATTAGGAATAGATATCACGACAAAGATATCAAAATCCCAGATTTCAAGATCTACTATGTTGACTCTTGTCAATTTCACTCACCATAGTATTGGAAGTTCTAGCTACAAAAATCAGACTAGAAAATAAGTAAAAGGCTTCCAAACTGGTAAACTGCTACTATTTGTGGATGTCATGATACTAAATTTAGAAACCCCTAAAGACTCCACCAAACAAACGTATGTGCACATACACACCACCTACTAGAATTGATAAATACAGTAAAGACAAAGGATACCCAATTAATATACAGAAATAGGTTTCATTTCTATACACTAATCATGAAATAGCAGAAAGCGAAATTGACAAGGACAATTGCATTTACAATTGCATCAGAAAGAATAAAATACCTAGAAATAACCAAGGAGCTGAAAGACCTGTACTCCAAAACCATAAAATACGGATGTAAGAAATTGAAGATAACATAAACCAATGAAAAGATATCTCATGTTTTGGAGTTGGAAGATCCAGTATTGTTAAAAATGTCCATACCACCCCCAAATCATGTACAGAATTAATGCAATTCCTATCAGAATATCAACATTTTTCACAGAACTAGAACAAATAATCCTAAGATTCTAAAGAGCAAAGTTGAAGATATCACAATCCCAGATTTCAAGATCTACTATGATGCTACAGTAATCAAAATGGTATGTACTGGCACCAAAACAGGCACATAGTTGAATGGAACAGAAGAGAGATCCCAGAAATAAGCCTACAATTATATGGTTAACTAATCTTTGACAAAGGAAGCAAGAATATCTGACAGGAAAAAGTCTCTTCAACAAATGGTGCTGAGAAAACTAGATAACTACGTGCAAAAGAATGAAACTGGACCACTTTCTTATACTGTATATCCAAATAAACTCAAAACGGATTCAGGACCTAAAAGTGAGACCTGAAACCATAAAACTCCTAGAAGAGAGCACAGGAAGTGACTTCTTTGACATAGGCTATAAACACCTTTTCCTAAATCTTTTCTTAGGCAAGGGAGACAAAAGCAAAACTAAACTATTGGGACTACACCAAAAAACAAAACAAAACAAACAAAACAAAACAAAAAACAAACAAAACCTTTTGCATGGGAAGGGAAAACATCAACAAAACGACAAGGCAATCTACTGAATGGAAAAAGATGTTTGAAAATGTTATATCAAACAAGGCATTTATATCCAAAATATATAAAGAATTTATGCAATTCAGCACCCAAATAACCCAAAATAATCCAATTAGAAAACGGGCAGAGGACCTGAATAGACATTTCGCCAAAGAAGATATACAGATAGCTAATAGAGGCATGAAAAGATGCTCAATACCACTCACTAATCAATAGGAAAATACAAATCAAACCACAATGTGGTATTACCTTATGCCTGTAAGAATGGCCAGAATCAAAAGGACAAGAGATAACCAGCGTTGGAGAAAAAGGAACCCATGTGCACTGTTGGTGGGAATGCAAACTGGCTCAGCCACTGTGGAAAGCAGTGTGAAAGTCCGTCCAAAAATGAAAAGTAGAACTACCATATGATCTAGTAATTCCACCACTGGGTATTTAACCAAAGAAAACGAAATCACTAATTTGAGAAGATATACACACCCCTATGTTTGTTTTAGCATTATTTACAATAACCAGATTATGGAAGCAACCCAAGCGTCCATCAATAGATGAATAAAGAAGTTGTGGGGTGTGTGTGTGTGTGTGTGTGTGTGTGTGTGTGTGTGTGTGATGGAATATTACTAAGCCATATAAAAAATGATATCTTGCTCTTTGCCACACATGGACGGACCGAGAAGTCATAACGTTAAGTGCAATAAGTCAGAGAAAGACAAATCACATGACTTTATTAATATGTGGAATTTAAAAAAACAAAACACATGAACAAAGCAAAAACAGAGACATAAACAAACAAACAAACCCCAGTCTCTTAAATGCAGAAAACAAATTAGTGGTTGCCAGAGTGGGGGAGGGTGAGTAGATGGGAGAAATAGACGAAGGGGACTGAGTACCTTATGGTGAAGAGCACTGAGTCATGTATGGAATTGATGAATTATTATACTGTACACTTGAAACTCATGACAATTTTAATTATACCTCAATACATAATTAAATTTTAATTTTAATAAAATATAATTTAGTTTTAAAATAACTATGTGAAAACTCATTTCTCGGTTGATTCTACTTCTTATAACCTAAACA
Source organism: Prionailurus bengalensis (assembly GCF_016509475.1). Taxonomy (NCBI): domain Eukaryota; kingdom Metazoa; phylum Chordata; class Mammalia; order Carnivora; family Felidae; genus Prionailurus; species Prionailurus bengalensis. The sequence goes on along the minus strand of NC_057345.1, from coordinate 180,700,243 downwards.
TTTTTTCTGTCTATAGGAAGATTTGTGGACTGTTGGAAAACAAGGGATATTTCTGATGGAATGATTTTGGCTAAAGATTTACTTTCTTCTCTGTGTTTTTCAGAATTGCTTGGACAAAAGAAAGTTGAGTTTGAAAAGAGAGAGAAGGGACACAAAACAACTCAATCACTTCTATCAGGCTGATGATGGTTTGTGGTTCAGTGACAGGCGGTCGTATAAAGAAAGGAAGGAGTTTGCTTTTTAGAGTAATTGAGGCTCATGTTGCTAAGGTCAATAAACCTGCAGATTGGTAATTTAATACGACTCGGGAATGGCATAATCTGATGATTGAAAGGATGTGACCATAATGTTTAAGAGAACTCTCTCTGGTTATTGCGTGTAAGAGAACAAAGGGATCACTCCCCTGCAACAGAGTTCAATTAATACATCGTATTTGAAAATGCTCAACGTGAAATAATATTTTTAATTTCTGAAATTTGACCTCTAATTAAAAATACCTTGCAAAGATTTTTTATGAAATGCAAAGCATCACAGACTATTAATGCCAAATTCATATGTAAATGGAAGAGACCCAACTCCGCCATTTAATTGTGGCGACAGGGCTCAACAGTAAGAACGTCAATATGTTGTATTTCAAAACCGCTTTCCTCCTGTTGTCTCTGTTGCTTTTTAAATAAGATTCGTTGTTAGATACGTAGTTCCATGATAAGGGCTAAAATGCACAAATTGAACAGATCTACTGATTGCACACTAGAATTTCAGGTTTTAGAAATAGTACAAATTGAGTTGAAATGTCAGCTATTTAGAAGAGATGACTGGAAAGTTTGAAGTGCTTTTGATCATATATTCCAGACAAATCAAAGAAAATTTTATGAAAACTGCTTCCCCAATTATTCACATCACTTAAAGTTGGACTTCATTGGAAGATGCATCAACTATTTTAGATTATACAGAAAAACTACCCCATTGGGTTTATGTGTATTTTGCATTTGATTTACTGTTTTATCTACTAATAAAGTATATTGATTTACCAAATTTATGGTAATTAACATAAGGTGACCACCAAATTTAGAGATAACATTTAATCTGTTAGTTTTATGTAAAACAAAATTATTATATGGAAAAATTTATCTTTAAATTTTTTTTTCAACGTTTATTTATTTTTGGGACAGAGAGAGACAGAGCATGAACGGGGGAGGGGCAGAGAGAGAAGGAGACACAGAATCGGAAACAGGCTCCAGGCTCCGAGCCATCAGCCCAGAGCCTGACGCGGGGCTCGAACTCCGGGACCGCGAGATCGTGACCTGGCTGAAGTCGGACGCCCAACCGACTGCGCCACCCAGGCGCCCCGGAAAAATTTATCTTTAATGCTATCTTCAGTTTGTGTGTGTGTATGCATATGTGTGTACATGTATTTCTATTTCAGCGTTCTGAATTCCTACATTTATAAGGTAAATATTTTTCATGACGTCTTTATGTACCTGTTTTTCTTAGTTAACATATGCCAAGTGAAGTCCAATTTTAGTGCCATTATTTTCTTAATGAATTAACTAAAACATCATGCTCTAGCAATATTAAATTTTCATTGTAGCCTCAATAATATATTTTTTTTCTGCTACAATGAAAAGAACGTGAATATTTCCTATAGAAGGTCAGTGGGGCATGAAGAGGCTGCAGAATAACATACGAGGATATTTTATGAGACACATCAGCTTCTTTTGCAGAATTATTTATTTATTCCAGGGAACATACCACAAACTTGACCTACCCCAAGTTTGGTCTCCTACGCTTGAGAATTTGAGTATTTGTCATTTGAGTATGTATCAAAAAAGAACGAGTGGTCACTTTTTCGGTACATAAACACGAAAATGCAAGGGACAGAAAAATCAATAAGCTTTGGACATGGAATAATAGAAATTACTCATTCCGAATACAGTCTGAAAACAAATAAAAATTAACAGACTCAAGGATCTGGGATATTATAAAAAAGATGTTATGTTCATGTCAAATGCACCCCAGAAAGAAAGGAGAAAGTGGGCAGGGCAGAATAAAAGTAGTTGAAGAAGTAACGGCTAAAAGTGTCCCCAAGTTGGAAAAGGACAGTAACCCACAGACTCAAAAATATAGAACTGCACAACACCATCTATCAACAGGTTCTAACAGACATTCATAGAACACTCCACAAAGAAACAACAGAATGTGTATGATTTTCATGAGCTCACAGACATGTAAGAAGATATACCAGAATCTGGTCCAAAACAAACCATGAAAAATATAAAACAATTGAAATTAACAGTGTCTATCTCTGACCACAGTGGAATCCATCTAGAAATCAATGTAAAATAAAAAAATCCAAATATTTGCAAACTAAAGAGCACGTTTCTAAATAATCCATGCATCAAAGGAATCTTGATAAAAATTTAAAAAAAATTTCTTTGAACCAAAAGAGGGCGGTGGTGGTTTTTGTGATTGTTGTTTCCTTCCTCTTTGTCAGCCCCCTCCTCAAAATCATCTAGTGTATCTTCCAGACCTCCCACACTGTGACTCGAGCAATGCAAACACTCTTCAGAAGCAGGTACCTGCATTATGCCAACAGTCCTAACAGTTGCCAAGGCTGCCATTGCTTCCAACTGGCCTGGGAATGATCCAGCTATGTGGCTTAGACAGGATCACAGGGAATATTTAGGGGAGAATTTCTTCATATTTAGAAATTATTTTGTGACGGTGCTTTTTAATGCAGAGAATTTAGGAGAGGTATTTCTTTGTGCAAATTTATTTTAGAAAGTTTTAAAAGTAAGTATTCTACTTGCGACATTTCAAGCAAGTTTTAATTGAAATTATTTTATCAGACTTAAAAAGAATGGAAATCAGCTTATATATATTTACATATGTGGTTTGGTCAGAAATTATAAATATTATATATTTAAATTATTTGTAATAATTTATAAATTATTTTTATACTTTGTTTTATGTTTTATATAACACTATAAATATTATATACATTTTACATATATATGTGGCATATCTGCTTTAACATTGTGTGATTTAAGGTAGTTGAATATTAACATTTTGTATTTAAAACTTCCCTTATGATTAGTACTAAGGACAGCATTATGGGCCTAAGGTTTGTGTCCACCCCCCATTCATATGTTAAAATCTAACCCCCAACCTGATGGCAGTTGAAGGTGGGGCTCCTGGGAGGTAATCAGGTCTTGAGGATAGAGGCCCTATTAATGATATCCATGCTCTTAAAAGAGAAGAGAACCAGTTCACTTTCTTCCCAGGACATGAGGTTATAATGTTAGAAGTCAGTCTGCAACCCAAAAGCTGACCACGCGGGCACTCTGATCTTTCACATCCGCCCTCAAGACTGCGACAAATAAATTTCTGTTGCTGGCATACCACCCAGTCTATGGTATTTCATTGTAGCAGCCTGAATGGACTGACAGAAAATATATGCACTTTGTAAAGTCTAGAAAACTATACTTTTTAAAGCAAGATTTAAAAATTGTTCTGAAAAAAATACTCTTTGCATTCAAAGGAATACAAATTTCATGTTAAATGTTTAAAGGCATTCATTTAGAGTCACTGTTTAAAATACCAGCATCAATGACCTCTTCTACTGATAATTTTTCAGAGATACAAAGCAATAATTTCAAAAGCTTTGAAAATGCTTGTCCATGATTCCCAAATCTGAGTGTTCTAAATGAATTTATCTAGGTTCTCAAGTAAAAATTGTATCTGAAAGATAAAAGCTAATTGAAATATCATTTACGTTTCAAAAAGTCAATGAAATGCTGAAGGAAGAGTAATTGTGGCCAAGGTGGAACATCAACATCTTGAAAAAAATGAAAAATCATGTACGTTCACTATATATACATAATTATTACACTAGCTAGACAAAAAAAGGAGTATGTTGCTGATGAACATAAAGAAGTTTTTTTTTTTTAAATGAGGGGCAAAAAGTAACAACATCAATATAGCTAACAGATCATTTTACTGAATCAGAAAATAATATGATATCAAATTATATTGTTGAATTCTTTTTAAATATTGCTTCAATTATTCAAAAACTAAAATATATTGTATATACAATAAAACATTATATATTATCCCTGTATTTCATACTTATATCCATGCTTCCTATAATTCTGGTTTTTTTTGGGGGGGTGGGTAGCTACTGCTTTCTCATTATATTGAGCTTATTAAAATTCTCAGATCTTTCTCTCACACGGGATTCTTTTTTTTTTCCCCTTATCAAGTAATTTTGCAGCTAGTTTTTGGACCTGCACATGTGATTTTGCAGTCATTCTGTGAAATGTCAACTCTTTTAATTTCATCCACTTTCTATTTTAGTTAACGTGACTGAGACATTTATGTACTAAAATTATTCCATGGAGACAGGTTTCTGCTCTTCTAACCTATATGGATCCCCATTACACAGATATCTTACCCTACTTGCCATCTTCAGGGGATCAAATGCTTACTCTATGCTAAATATTTGATATTTTTTGATCAAAGCAATAGAACCATAGGTATTGGGTTACTGAGGTTGTAAGCATTCCTAGAAATACCCATAAGAAATTTTTTCAAGCTGATTTAGAGAGTTTTCTTGTGTTGGTGATTAAAAAAAAAAAAGTGAAGTCGCAGAAACTTCACAGAATAGTTATGTGTAATCAGGATAACACTAAAAATTTCATGGTAAGTCCGTAGATAAACTATAAATATCCTCTGGAGACTTTATTCTTTTTTTCTTTTAAAAATAATTGTTATGACATTCCAAAGTATTAATATATAACACTGTAATTAAGTTCTAATTTATTCATTCAATCTACTCATTCATTCAACATTTATTAAGTGAAGGATATTGAGCAGGTACAGAGAATCTAAAGAACTAATTGTTGTCTCTCTCTTCAAGAAACTGACCTTTTAGAATGTAATTCAGAAAACTTGCATTGATAATTTTTAATTAAAAAATTTTTTTAATGTTTATTTCTGAGACAGAGAGAGACAGAGCATGAGTGGGGGAGGGGCAGAGAGAGAGGGAGACACAGAATTGGAAGCAGGCTCCAGGTTCTGAGCTGTCAGCACAGAGCCCAACGCAGGGCTTGAATTCACAAACTGAGATCATGACCTGAGCCGAAGTCGCTTGCTCAACCGACTGAGCCACCCAGGAGCCCCGATAATTTTAAATTTTTAAGTAGTATGACATTGGAAAGGTTATGAGGAGATACAATTACAACTGAGAGACCATCAACAAAATACTCAGAATCTGGTTCTATTTCTTAGATACTTACGTATGTTAAACCTATTCCTTGGAAAGGTATTCCTACACCCATTTGGTCAGTTTAATTATTTAAAAAGAAATTAAGTTGCCTTTGGATTCTTCTTACAAAAGGTGTGTTAAGCATTTCTATAAATAAATAATAATTTATTCCATATTAAAATGTAATACATATACATACAGTAGTAAATAATACATTATGGTTTATCAGATATTCCCAAATTAGCCCAAGGATAAAAGAAGGAGAAGCAATAAATAATTGGCATTTATAAACAGCTATCTAGTACCTTGCAGAAGTAATGCCTTATTTCTTAAGGTTTCCATATAAGCATTTAATCCAATATTTTTTCCTATGAAATACTTTACTTATCTTAGAAAACAGTTTATGTTGTGTGCAGATGACACTTTCATTGATTTATTTAAGTTTTAAAGTTATTTTTTCTTGACTTTTCATTTCTAAGGTTCGATTGTTCTCCCTCTGAGAATTAAAAAGTGAAATTACAATTTTTTCAGTTAATCGAAAAACGGTAACTAAATCAGAACTTTACCAAATTGAATGAAACATTTAGGTAAAATAGGAAATAAGATTATAATATTTCCCAGTAAATAAGCTGAAAAATAGCTGTACAGAATGTCAGGCAACTTTTTAGACACTGAAAAATCAACTAAAAGTAGATCATTCGACTTCTTAAAGTAGTAAAACATAGATAAATTAATATGGATATAATAATCAATTCCTATAACTCACTATTAAATACATATTTTGTGATAAAAATGTAATTCAATAGATTTGGTTGATGGCCTTTTGTCTCATATTCATTAATATTCTGACACTAAATATAAAGTGGTATTTTTCTATTTATATACTATCATAAGGGTTAAGTATTATGTATAAATAAGCCTAGAATCAGTATTTATTTTGCATCCACCACTGTCTGAGTACTAGCTTAGATGATTTCACATATATTATCCACCTAAGTCTGAAAACAATTCATTGTAGTAAGAATTATTAATCATCATCCAAGGGTGAAAGTGAGGTTGAGAAAGGCTAGTAGTTTTCCCATGTACATTTCAGCAAATGACATTATATTATGAAAGTGCAACTGTGGAAAAATGCTTCTTACTGCAACTAGTTGAATATACAAAAAAGCAAATTGCGGCCAAAAGAACATCTGATTTAAAAGTGCAGGATTGGGGCGCCTGGGTGGCGCAGTCGGTTAAGCGTCCGACTTCAGCCAGGTCACGATCTCGCGGTCGGTGGGTTCGAGCCCCGCGTCAGGCTCTGGGCTGATGGCTCAGAGCCTGGAGCCTGTTTCCGATTCTGTGTCTCCCTCTCTCTCTGCCCCTCCCCCGTTCATGCTCTGTCTCTCTCTGTCCCAAAAATAAATAAACGTTGAAACAAAAATTAAAAAAAAAAAAAAAAGTGCAGGATTGTAATAATTTGCTGATACATTCCAAATAGTGGCCATTAGATTAGAAAGATATGTTGCACTGAGAATCTTATTTATGTGAAAAAGAATATCTCATACAGCAATTACCATAAACATTTTACCTTAAAAGTGTTTTGAAAATGTAAAAGGAAAGAATGGCCCAGCTGAAGCCCCCTCAATATTCAAACTGACAATTGAAAAGATTATGTCTTACTCTTCTCAATTTATAGATTTATACAACTAATTCACTGAACAGCCTTAAACATTCTTTTCACTCTTAGTCTACAATCATTGTGAGAGAGTGAAATGTATTTTATTACAACTATTATTGAAAATCCCATTTTGTGTAACATGAAATTAAACATCTCTTTGTGAACAGTTTGCTACAGCGTAACTTGTGTTTTGCTTTGTCTTTTCCAGAGTAGATGGAACTCCATTAACTACTGTTTTAATCTAGTTTTCCTTGAGGTTGACTAGTGAGCAGAATTAAAAGTGCTATCTCTGTCCAAGAATACGTTCTCTGTACTTTCAACTGGCTCACGTGGGGATCAAATGTTCAGTCTTACCTTCAATAAGATCATGTATCAAGAAACGGAGTCCCTCAATATGAATAATTGTATAATTATGCAATGAACAATTGCACTTTCAAGAATTTGTTAGAAAAAAAATGTGTAATGTAAGATTCATTACAAAATCCAGAAATATTTAAAAGCAACCTCTTACAGTAAGAATGTTGAAACACCCTGAAACATTTCCCTAAAGTATGCACAACAAATATGCAAAATGTGCAAAACATTCCACTTGATTTTTATAAGCTTAGAAGGCATTTAAAATTTATAGTCTCCCTAATTCTAAAAGGAAAGCAGCCTCGTCACCCATTGTAAACACTTTCCTGATTCACTTTCTCAGATAAAAATTGCGAACAAAGGTAAAATCTACAATGAGTTGGCCGGGTGAAAAAAGAAAGTCTCCATGAAAAGTCTCAGAGCTGGTTGCTTCATTTGATTTGGTAAAGGTGAACATATCAATTACATTTTTGGAACAAGGGAAACTTGTTATCATAATAGCATATCTACTTGCTTGATTTCTTTACCTTTTCCTTATGTCACTCCCATGAATATATGTCATGACACTTTGGAGCTTATTGTGGCTTTGGTAAAAGATTTCCTACAATAAAACTTTCTAAAATACAAGACTAAATGTCTGTACCTTTATCTCATCTCTGCTTTCTTAGCACTGGTTTCATACAGAGAGGCAGACCTTGGCTTCCATTCAAATTATCATCCATGCTGTATATTAACTAACTTGAATTAAATAAATAAATTTAGGGGCACCTGGATGGCTCTGTCAGTTGAGTGTCTGACTTTGACTCAGGTCATGATCTCACGGTTTGTGGGTTCAGACCCCGCATCAGGCTCTATGCTGAAAGCTTGGAGTCTGGAGCCTGCTTCAGATTCTGTGTCTCCCTCTCTCTCTGTCCTCCCCTGCCTGCACTTTGTCTGTCAAAAATATATAAACATTAAAAAATAATTAATTAATTTAAAAAAGCAGGTTATCATCTTTACTAGCTCTGTGGATAATTCAATCTTTATAGACTGTTTTTTTTTTAATTTGTGAAGACTTGATATTTAACCCATATTTTTTTTATATATTTTTAAGTGTATTTATTTATTTGGAGAGAGAGAAAGAGAGCAAGCAGGGGAAGGGCAGAGAGACAGAGGGAATCCCAAACAGGCTTCACGCATAGCCTGGCAGGGGTTCAAATTCATGAAACTGTGAGATCATGACCTGGGACAAAATTAAGAGTTGGACACTTAACCAACCGAGCCACCCAGGCACCCCTACCCATAAAATTCTTATGAGAATTTATTAACATGGTATCTGTAAAGAACAAAGCAATACAACTTTGCACTGTCCACTTTCTGTGCCTGATGCATCATTATTTATGCTTCAAGTTTAAGTTGGCAATCTTCACATGACTTTTAAGCAAAATCAGTTTCTGTGCCCCAAACTTTGTTATGTCATACGAACTAGAAATGTTCAATACAAGTTTAACAGCTATTCTTTAACATTAACACCTAGTTTGACATTTGATAGTATGTCAAATTAAGATATGTCCAGAAGTTCGTAAATATGACATTGGGAACACTACCAAATATCCAATAACTAACGAGGACTTCCAAGGGATGCATTAATCCCTCCATTGTAGAATTTTCTTTTCCTCAGAGTCCAGCAATTGTATTATTAGAGAATAACCTTCATAAACCCCTCTTTTCCCATGAAAACTTGGGAAAGTTTTGTGTTACCCCTGGTTAGTACACATGTATATAAAAGTTCAAGTTTATAGAAATTTACATAAGCTCTCCTCTGGGGAGAAGATGTGGCTATAAGTGTTTTAATTATTGGACATCGTTTTGAAATATTGAACAATCTTAAATGGGTAAAATATAAAATATTCAGTGGCGAAGAATTAGAAAAAGCTGAAGTTTAATAGAGTTAGAACACCTTTGGTAGAAGGAACATGGAGAGGGAACTGTGTCTCAGGCACTGTGCTTATTTCATCATGTTTATTACTGAATTTTAGAGAAATTGAAATGGTAAGAGTACAAAGTCATTTTAAAACAGATGGTAGATGAAATCAAGATTCCGAATAAATTGGCTAGGAATGCAGAATAAGGAAAAGAAGACAGACAGTTGAAAGGGAATATTGAAAGGGTAACCATGGGCTGATAAATGGAATTATCTCAAAGGTTTCATGGCTTAAAATTCTATGGCATCAATATACATATCTGAACTACCAAATATTGATTATCTGGCGGCTCTAGACAGATTGGGGACCCTTTCATCTCTGTTTTTTCAGTGTCTGATATGTACCGCCACCAACAAAATGTTTACTTAATGAAAACTGTGTTCAATTATTCAGGAATCACTTATGCATTTCTTTGATACTCTGCTAGTAACAAAGAGGACCAAAGTAGAGTCTGTTCTAAATAATCTTACAGTGCTATTTTCCAGATGTTTGATATAAGATGATAATATTAAAAAAATCTGTTATGTGCTTTAATAAAATAAATTCCCAAAGGTGAAATAAAAATGTACAATATATATAGTTAAGGTAATTAAAATGCCTCTATCAATAAAATTTGTGTTTTGTTTTGAAATCTTGACGTTTTTGATACAAAGTTTTTAAGTTAAAGCTTATTTAAAGTATATGTCAGTAAGTGTTTATACAAAAATACTTTGAAAGGCCTGTTTAACAATCTTTAAATCTTCTTGTTATTAAGTATTTAAATAGCAGGTTACTTTAGAAACTTTATTCTTTTAGGAGGATATACTATGTTTATACTTGTGCATGGGGTTACATCAGAATGCAATCATTCTCTTAATAATTAAGGGATACAAGAGTTTCTGGATTTTGAAATCGTTAGCAATTGATCACTCCAAATGAGAACACTGCTGTTATGACTAATGAATTAATTGTTAATGTTGATAATAGATGTATATTTGTCACTGATAGAGAAATGACTATGTATGACAATTCATCATCTGTTTCTCAACGGAATACTAAAAAAAAAAAAGTAAGATGATCATATCTTAATTGCTTATTTCCTTTTTGCATGTTTTAATAACATTTTGAAGCATAAGAAACATATTAAACTTCAGTTATGTAAGTTTACTGTATAATGACAGTTTTCCACACTTCAAAGGGAAATTATCTGTAAAATTCTATTGTGTGAACATTTCTGGACACATGTGCTTGTGGAATAACTGGAGCCGGTAATTAGAAGATACCGTATTTCTATCTCTATAAGAACTTTCTCAAGTGCTGTTTGTGTAGTTTTCATCTGTGGAAGGAGTAATCTCAAGATGTTCTTTGTCTATTGTTGTACAAAGAGAACCTATAACCATGAACTATACACATACTCTCACAAACGGATATGTACAGCATTGACCATTATCACCACTCTGTTAGACTGCCTTATCATGTAGACATGTAGCGGTCATTTCCTTAAGAGAAGTTGTCTGTCTTTCTCTCTCCTTTCTCACTCACCAAAAATAGACACATCGTCATATTTGACTATTTTGCATCCAGTTCTTTTTCCCCTTACAACTTGAGAAACACCATCAGGAAGTTTTTGCCCCTGTTAATTTTCATAACATAAATTTTCACATCAAATAATAACCCCAAATAAGAAGTAACTACCATTTGGTTATCTGTCCATATTTACCTCTTATTCACAGTTGTGCAACCTCCACTTAGAAATCTGAGAAATGAATTATAATGACTGATTAAAATTTCTAAGATTTTTCCCTTATAACTTGAATACTTTTGCTTCTAACAAGGGGAAACTACACAAAGTATAGGATATCTAGCTGGGAAGCTTGATAAACAGTTTAATTTTATTTATAACTTTTTTAATTAAAGAAAACAAATTATTGTCTATCTATAGTCAAGATCCTTAGTTTAGATTCATCCCTCCAAATATTGTTCTACTTTTATTTTTCTCTGTTTGTTCTTCAGCAAAAATTGCAAGACTATTTGGCTTTCTTCTAGCACCCAATGAGCTACAGAAATAATCCGTATTTATATAAAGAAGGGTAAAGACTGGAACAGAAGTAATAAAAATAATAGAGTTACTAAAGCACACATTTAATGTTGCATTTTTAATAATATCAGAGTGTTTTTGAGGTTTCCTTCTCCTTTGGGTTCTAATGGGATATGATTCTCAGAATTTGAAGGAAGATACATTGTGAGTGTAACATCCCCAAAGTCAATGTATATTTCTTTTGTTGATTAACACAAATGCATTATTTTTAACCACATGAGGTATTGAAAATTTCTGAATTCTTCTAGAGATTTTTTTTGTGTGTGTGTTTTTACACCTCTCACAGAACTGTATTTTAAGTGCAATGGAAAGAATAAATTTTCCTGTGTTGTCACCTCTCCAAAAGTTTTCCAGTCTAGGAAGCAGAGAAGACCTTCACAAGTGAGAATACCAATATAGAGTTGAATAGTTTTTAAAACTTCATTATTATATAATTTAAAATTTTTGCTGGTAGAATTGCCATGATGTGTGTGTGTGTGTGTGTGTGCGTGTGTGCGTGTGTGCGTGTGCATGTGTGCGTGCGTGTGTGTGAATGTTTTATAAGGTGCTACAAAATCATTTTAGCTGTAGCTTATGGAAATACTGTCTGTAAGTAAGTTAGTTCAATATCCATTCTAATATGGTTCTGCTTAGTTGTTGAGGCATGTTCATTCCCTCTGACCAGTTAGATTTCAGGGAAGCTGAAGTGCATCCCATTTGCTTAAGAAAAATGAGAGAATATGAATGGTGTGAGATGAACCTGATACTTTAATACATTAAATATAGATAGTTTAAAAATTATAAGAGCTTGTAAGTGCATGCTAAAACTGTATATAAGAATGTATTAATATAAAAATATCAGAAACTCCAGTCTAAAAAAACTTTGTAATTTTTTCCTGTAAAGCCACAGAAAAAAGTGCAGTCAACAGTATCAGCAAATGTTTATATTGTGTAATTTAATTAGGAAAATTAATTAGAAAACTATGAATGTCATATTTTGTTTAATTCTAATCATGTTTAATAGAATTGATTGATAAAAAACGATATTTTCTGACACAATGAGGAATAATATTCTACATTATTATTTAGTCCCTTGAACAACTCAACCTCAAACCCATGGGACTTGGCAGTGGTTCATGAAAAAAAAGGCATTACCAAGTACATTTCACTTTCTGAAGGACAACATTATATAATGTAAAAATATAAATATAGAAAATGAGAAGGAGATGTGAAAATTAACAAGGACAACTAAACACTAGCCATTCCATGTGGTTAAAAATAAGCTTTTTTAAGAAAATGTAATTCATCAAAAACAAAGCCAATGTTTGGTAAAATACACAGATGTAAGAAATAATCAAAATATAACATTCAATGGGGAGAAAATATTTGGAAGGCATGAATGCCAAGGATACATGGAATGATGATACACAGGAGATTAAATGAGAAAAAGACATGTACTGTAATAAGGATTGTCATAAAATGGATTGACACCAACTCCAACAGGAATCTTCATTTTTACCCCCTGCCCTGTCCAAATATGAGCCTATCAAAGGCAGACTAAGTCGGCTTGCCCTGCCACCTGCAACCTGCCTCAACGAAGAAATGATCCCATCAGTCTGGATTTCATGATTTTGAGTTTCAACCAAATGGTCTCAGCAGGAGTTTAGAATAATATTCTGTGTTCTACCCTAAACTATTAGCACCCTGGCTTATACCTATTTGAATTTTATTTTCTCCTTTCGTCCAGCTTCTTTAAATTGCTATTTTTCTCTGTTCTATTTTCCTCTTATTGGTCTTACTTAGATAGATTTTTTTTTATGTGTTCATGCTTAGCTTTGATTATCCTCATATTACAACTTACCCTTTCCATCCTTATCTATATCTTAGTTAGACTTCTGTATTCATTCCCTGATAAGACTTCATTTGCTGGGTTTTAGCGCAAGTAGCTATAGAGAGGGATATAAGCTATCATGTTACGATTTGGCAACATTTTTATTAATAAAAGTAACAGACATATGAAAAGGATATTGTAATATAACAAAAATGGATCTGTAACTCAGATTCAACAATTATCAACTCATGTTTCATCTTTACTTCCACTCACTCCATATCCTAACCACTTATATTGAAGTAAATTCTCAACCCAACCTATATACAATCAGTATTCAATTTTTTAACTTATGAATTTTTAAAGAGTTTACATTTTAATGGGCATTCTAATAATGCCAAATTAATTGGTAAATCTCCTGTTGATTTTGCATGTTGGTTTTACATGTTAACCACTTCAACAAGTTATGTTCCATTTTGAATCCCACTTTAGACAGCAGAATTAGAATAAAATTAAGTCAAACATTTTAGGAGTTTAATGTTGAACACTCTCATTCCAAAACAGTTACTGCATGTTTGGACAAACTGGGTTGGTTTTTAAATTCAAAATTATATTTCCTCAGTTTAACATCATATGGAATTATATGCTTGAAGAAGAAATTTGCCTTAGAGATACACATGAAAATGGCAATGATTTCCTAGGCTCCAGCATTGCTGAATCAACCAGAGTTAATGAAACTATACAAAAAGAAATGAAAATCATGTTCATTCAGAAATCTTCAAAAATTGCATCAGAGATCTTTTTGTCATAGACTAGCAGGCCTTTTATTTATATTTTCTTCAAAAGGCCATGCTTGTTTCAGAGAGTATCCAGCTGATTTTTTTTTAACTTCAAAAGGAGGATAGTTTGAGATGCTTTTAATTCCTCCAATACTGGTAGAGGAGGTTACATTTCTACTACTCTCTGAAGTGAGGAGAAAGTCCACATTACAGCCATGAAAACATTTATGTTTATTATTCCATCTGGTAATAAAACATATATTTTGTGTTAGGATATGCTCATTGAATCTTACTCCCTCTATACTGGAATTTTATATCTGAAGAAAGGGCAGAAAAACATTAGTAGTCAAAGGAACTTGATTTTGGTATTATGCACTAACTTGTTTGCTGTTAAATTTTGAACAAATTTCTTGAACTCTGAGTATCTGTTTCATCAATTTTGTATTGGGTAGAGCAATATTTACATCATAAAACTTCATAAAATTATGTGGTAATACTTAAACATTTAGAAAAAAGCAAATAGTATAAACTAATGATTTAAGAATCATTATTTTGGGGCGCCTGGGTGGCGCAGACGGTTAAGCGTCCGACTTCAGCCAGGTCACGATCTCGCGGTCTGTGAGTTCGAGCCCCGCGTCGGGCTCTGGGCTGATGGCTCAGAGCCTGGAGCCTGTTTCCGATTCTGTGTCTCCCTCTCTCTCTGCCCCTCCCCCGTTCATGCTCTGTCTCTCTCTGTCCCAAAAAATAAGTAAATGTTTAAAAAAAAAAAAAGAATCATTATTTTGAGGAATATAATAAATTTCAAGGGATTCCCTATCTAGCATTCTGCTTCTCAAGAAGAGATTACTTTTATTGAATAACTAGTATACATCAGGACTTTACTACCTTTTAATGTATGTGTATGCATTCATTTGGTATAATTTGAAGAATAAAACTGAAATGTTAGAATTGTGAGACCCATTCTACAAATAAAATTAATCCCAAAAAGGTTTAGTTGCTTCCCATCTGTTTTCCACATGGTCATAGGAAAAACATTAAAGAGAAAAATACCAACTTTTACTGACCTATTCAGAGTGTTTTAGAAAAAAATAATTGGACTTTAAGATCTTTATATTCTGAGATATTACTATAAGAGACTAAAGATGAGATGTGATTATAGTCACAGAGAATTAAAATTATTTAAGACTTCTGCTTCCAGTTATGATAGAGTAGCTGGCACCAAGCTAATCCTCTTGCCTTAAAAAATTGTAAAGTGAGCAAAAATATTAAACATTTGTTTAAGCATTATAAAAGGAACAAACACTGCAGCTTTGAGAAAATAGAAAGAAACTCAGCAAGGGAACTTCAAACGGTCTTGGCTCTAGGTCTGGGTACAATTTCCTGTTAATGGCACAGGGGCCAGGGATCAATCAGAGTATGGCACTACATTGGATTTGAAGTTGTAGAGATTTGAGTTTAGAGCAGCTGAATATGTTGGAATTTGTTGAGTGCAGCTCTGAAAAAGAAGGAGCTATATGGAGAGGATTCACATAATTCTGTGCAAAAGATTGTCATTAATTCTTGGCTGAGGTCTGGACTACGCACACGTAGAGAGAAGTGCACATGGTTTACCAAAGAGTGGTTACAAAAGAACTGAAAGCAGAATAAAAGTAGTGGAAATCAAGCATTGTGAGAAAGTATAAAATTCCAGTCTACCCATAACCTATAGTACAGATACAAAGTTAACAAGTAATAACATCCTGAGAATCCAGCTGAGACAGGAGAAAAGTCTTATATTACAATAAAGGGCCACACTTCAGTAAGTCCTGCACTAGACTTACCTTATTAAGTTTATAGCACTACACGCCTACCTCAAAGGAAAAAAAAAAATCCCTCAAAGAAGTAAGCTAACCTACATTTGAGGGAGCTAGAAAGAGAACAAACAAAACACAAAACCAGCAAAAGAAAGAAAGTTTAAGAGAAGGAAAAGCATTTATCATGCACATGGAAGATGAAAGCAAGTTAGAGTAGCAATACTTAGACAAAATTGACTTTAAAACAAAGACTAACAAGACAAAGAAGGACGCTATATAAAGGGAACAATCTAACAAGAAGATATAGCAATTGTAAATATTTATGCACCAAACATGGAAGTACCCAAATAGCAGCTAGTAACAAACACAAAGGAAGTAATCAATAGTAATACAATAATAGTTGGGGGCTTTAAGACCCCACTTACATCAACGGAGAGATCACTTAGCAAAAAATCAACAAGCAAGCAGTCGCTTGGAATGAGACAATGGGCCAGGTAGATCTGATTGATATATTCAGAACATTCCATCCTAAAACAGCAGATACACATTCTTTTCAAGTCCACATGAAACATTTGGACTAATAATGAAACAGCAGAAAGATAAATGAGGAAAACAAACCCACATAAATTATATGAATAAGAATAAAATACCTGGGAATAGATTTAACCAAGAATGACAACTTGTACTCAGAAAACTATGAAATATTATGAAAGAAATTGAAGATGACACAATGATTGGAAACATGGAAACATATTCCATGTTAAAGGGTTGGAAAAACAAATGTTGTTAAAATGCCCATAATACCCAAAGCAATCTGCAGATTTATTCTGTTTCTATCAAAATACCAACATCATTTTTCACAGAAATAGAAAAATAATCTTCAAATTTGTATAGAACCACAAAAGACCCCAAATAGATATAGCAATCTTGGAAAAGAGGAACAAAACTGGATGTATCATAATCCCAGATATGAAGATATACTATAAAACTGTGGTAATCAAAACAGTATGTCACTGGCATAAAAAATAGACACACAGATCAATAGAACAGAATAGACAGCAAAGAAATAAATCCATAACTATATGGTTAATTAATCTTCAACAAGTGAGGCATGAATATACAATAGGGAAAAGAATCTCTTCAGCAAATGGTATTGGGGAAATGGACAGCAATATGTAAAAGAATGAAACTGGACCACTTTCTTATTTCATCCACAAAAATAAACTCAAAATGGATTAGAGACTGAAACGTGAGATTCGAAACCATAAAACCCCGAGAAGAGAGCAGAGGCAGTAATTTCTTTGACATTGGCCATAACAACTTCCTTCTAGGTATGTGTCCTCAGGCAAGGGGTACAAAAGCAAAAATAAACTGTTGGAACTACATCAAAATAAAATGTTTCTGCACAGCAAAAGAAACAATGACCAAAACTAAGACAACCTACTGAATGGGAGAAGATATTTGTAAATGTCATATCTGATAAAGGGTTAGTTTGCAGATATTTAAAGAATTTGTATTATTCTACACCAAAAACAAAACAAAAACAAACAAAAAACAAATAATCCAACTTGAAATGCGCAGAAGGCATGAACAGGCATGTCTTCAAACAAGACATATAGATAACCAGCAGACACATGAAAAGATGCTCAACGTCACTCATGATCAGGGAAATGCGAATCAAAACCACAATGAGACATCACCTCATCTATCAGAATGGCTAAAATCAAAAAGGCAAGAAACAACTTTTGCTGCAAGGATGTGGAGAAAAAGGAACCCTTGTGCACTGTTGGTGGGAATGAAATTAGTGTAGCAGCTGTGGAAAATATTATGGAAGTTCCTCAAAAATGAAAAATGGAAATACCATACGATCTATTAATTCCACTACTGGGTATTTAACCAAAGAATAGGAAAACACTCAATCAAACAGATATACAGACCCCTGTGTTTATTTCAGCATTATTTACAATAGCTAAAGTGTGGAAGCAGCTCATATGTACATCAGTAGATGAATGGATATAGAAGGTATGATTTAAGTATAAAATGGAACATTACTCAGCAACAAAAAAGAATGGAATTTTGTTATTTGCAACAACATGGGTGGATCCAGAGGGTATAATACTAAGCAAAATAAGTCAGAGAAATACAAAAACCATATGATTTCACTCCCATGTGATATTTAAGAAAGAAATAAACAATGAAATAAAGAAACAAATAAAAAAGACTCTTCACTACAGAAAACAAACTGATAGTTACCAGAGGCAAGGTGTGTGGAAGGAGGGCTGAAATAAGTGAGGGAGTTTAAAATTACACTTATTGTGATGGGCACTGAGTAATGTATAGAATTGTTGATTCACTGTAGGGTACACCTGAAAATAATATAACACTGTATATATTTGCAGAGAATATTTTTGCCTAAGAACTCATATAGAATATACCCACCAAACAAGAATTTATTAGCGAATATAGCAAGACAATAAAGTAATAACCAAAAATTGGAAAATATTTTAAAATAACACAGTATAGCATTAAGATTACAAAATTCAGGACATTACATTTAATAAAGAATTTGTAAGACCTAGATAAAGAAAACTACAAAATAAACTAAGGAAAAGAATAAAGAAGATGAATAAATGTGGACATATGCTATGTAAACACATTGGAAAGATATATATTTAAAGATGTTCTTCAAATTCATCTGTAGAGTCACCAGAATCCATTTCCAAAATCCCAATAAGATGTTTCTAAAATTTATAATGTAATGCAAAGAATCTAGAACAGCCAGAGGGAGACAGAGAGAGATTGATTGAGAAAGAGAGACAAAGAGAGTCAAACAAAGAGAAAGAGTAAAATTTGAGGGATAAACAATTTGACCTCAAACCTCCTATTAATTAAGAAAGTTGTATTGGTTTAAAGAATGGCACACAACTTAGTGAAATATAGATATTATAGCAGTAGCAAATACACCCACACACACCATTTAATTTTCTACAATGATAATCCATTGGGGAAATTATTTTATCTTCCATAAACCATTAAAAAAATCTATTAGATAATATGATCTTACCTCACAGCGTATGCCAATGTATGGTCATAAATATAAATAGTAAATCTAAAGTCTTAAATTTCTTTATAATACCACAGGTTATAGTCACAAGAAAGCAATTATTTCTCATATAGTGCACATACATATACATACATGCATACACACACACACGCAGAAACCCACTCATGTTTAAAAGGTTAAGTTGTGGTATATATGGTAAAATTGGACTTCATGAATATTAAGAATTTTTTCTTCAAAATATAACTTGGAGAAAATTAAAAGGTAAGCAATAGGGGAAAGGTGTTTGTGGTAAAAATATCTATCAACAAAACTTGTCTCCAGAGTATATACAACAACTCTTCCAATTCAGAGGATAATCCAATAAAAAATGATCAAAACCTATAACAGATATCTCACAAAATATATGTAGAAATGACCAAAACACATATGAAAACATCATTAGTCATCAAAGAAATTCAAAATAAAACAATGAAATGTTATTTAGCCAATAACAAACTACTGATACAGATAATACAGAAAAGATGCTCAACATATTTATGCTGATCGAAAGAAGCACCTATGTTGGAAACAAAGTGCACCATTAAATTACAGTTTATTTTTGGTATATGGCAATGTTCTATCGTGATACTGGTTTGGAACCTCAACAAAGTCAAATGGTTTTGTCACATGTTCCTCACCTCCAAATCCAGAAATTTAGCAGTATGTCAGATTAAATTGCTGGAAAAAACACGCACCTTAGTCATTAAAAACCGATGAGATATATTTATCAGAATTATCATAATGTTGTTAGTTTATTTAGTAACAAAGCAATATTCATACCCAAATCCTTGACCTTTAAAGCCCATTCTCTTCCTGTTAAGAATAAAAGGGAAATGCCGGAGAGTTCTCACAAATCCCCTAGAGAAGTAATTGATTTCAAAGAATGCACCTAGTTTTTGAAAAGTAACGGGTGATTTTTGCTAGTATTTATAATTGATGGACGGTGTGGGAGGAGGCAAAATACCACAAGCATGAATGATTTAAGACTGTGAAAAGAGAAAAAGTGGAGAATCAATTCTTCCTGGTCAGTCACGTGTAAAGAAGAGTGTCATTAATATTGCACACTCAAATCAAGGACTAACTTTAGAACATTTTTATGTCACCAAGATTTCAGATACACTTGAGTCATAACAGTTAGAAATAAATGAGCCACAGTAGATCACAGAGCTCATTCTATGCCACATTCACTTCAATTTTCCTGGGAGCAGATGTATGAATGATCTTAACCAGAAGGCCAGAAAAATACTCCATTTCAGAATTTATGACAGTTATTATAATTTCAAAAAAAGAAACAAAACAGATACCAATAACAGATGGTCAAAAAGTTACTGAGCACATTTTGTGTACAATTGTACTAAACACCAGGGTATAACTGAAATGACAAAAAGGGGAAACATGGAACATTAAAGCTAGAGAGCAGATAATTTTTAGTGAATTTCATATTTCAACCTTCCATTTGCTTTTAAAAAATGTAAATATGTCACACTACAAATTATTTCATAATTTCAATATAATTTAAAATTTAAAAATATTTTATTACCCAAAGGATTACCTATTTTATCTTGCATCGTATAGCTTTCATCATATTTGTATATTTTATCACTGTTTTAAACCTTAGTTCTAAGTCCCTACATAGCAAATTGTATGCTAAAGTCACACTTGAAATGGAATTAAAGTTAATTTCTCCTGATTCAGAATCACAATTTGTATGTTTGACTACTGAATTTAAGCTGTATGCAATTAAAAGAACCGAATATAGATCCAACACACCTGACATTTCCATAGTAATTCTAAGGTAGTTTTTTTTTCCCCCTCAAGACCTTAATGTTCCTCATCCTCGCTGAAACAAACTAGGGATTTTGTGTTTCCCTTGGCCTTCTGCTATCCTATGACAGATGAGGAACCTCAAAACCAAGGACTTAGCTTTATGAGATTAGATCTCTTTGCTCCTAGAGAAAGCCATTCACTTAGCCTAATACCACGATGAGAAATGTCATTGAATAACATTCTTGATAAAAACTCATGAGGACCTATTTATAAAAATAAGTAAGTTAGAGTGTACCTCATTATTTTTTTCAGACAATTTCGTGTTTCAAATTTTATAAGTTATAAAAAGAAGTATCCATTGAATTAAAGAATACATGGGTAGTAGTTATCAGAAAAAAGTGGAGACATCCCAATGATTATACGTAACTAAAAAAAAAAAACCCTCAAAATAATTTTGACAAATGTTCTGGGTTCATTTTTTATCATTCAGACATTCAAATAATGGGATATTGATTAACATATTTATTTAATACATATGTAATGCTCACAAATTTTCTTTCTCATGGTGAGAAAAATGCAGAATAATGTTATTTGGTCCATTTCCCTTCTGATCAAATGATGATTGGCATGTAAGCTTTTGCTTTCTTCTTAATGGAAGAACACACCTTTTAATTATACAATGAAATGCTTTAATTCCCAGATGGCTGCATCTAAACAACCTCTGAACTAACATTTTAATTTTTTTGCTTAATAGGGAACAACTAATGTGTAGCTCTTCAATGCCTTTTCATTAACAAGGACACATTGTCATTATCAAACTAAATTAGGAGAAATGAAATGATTAAAATAGACTTAAACAGACTTAAAATTCCGAGAATTCAGTCTTCAACTGAAAAGCATGATTCTTCTGAGTTTTTCTGCACAATGTTCTTTTAGCTCAGTATTGTTTTTCCTTCTTTCTTTCTTTCTTTCTTTCTTTCTTCCTTCCTTCCTTCCTTCCTTCCTTCCTTCCTTTCCTTTCCTTTCCTTTCCTTTTCTTTCTTTTTCTGCAAGTGGCATTGTCTTACCTATCTCTCAGTAATAGTCTAGGTTTGAGAGAGTAGTTCTCTAGATATTGACAGACTCTGGCTAACTGTGTTAGCATTTCCTTAACCAAGCCCCTGCTGATAAAAGGAAAAGACAAAATAGATAAACATTGGTGAATTCTGGCCAAGTTCATTTTCCAGCCTCTCATCTCAGTCAATATTTCCCAGTCCTGATGCTAAAATTACACTTTGTTGGGAACTGATCTCCACTTATTCCCTGTGCAATAAAGCCCAAAGTACTCATGCATGTATTTTCATGTTTATAGATTGCAAATTTCATAATTATTTCTCTTCTTGCTCAAAGAATTGGTATTCTCAGAGATTCCTTAAAGTTTTTCTTTATTAAAAGAAAAAAAAAACTCTACAAAAAGTTACTCATTTATCTAAATGTCCAGTAGGATTTATACTGAGATTATTTATACTGAGATTAATTTTGTTGATCTTTTTAACTGTCTCCCTATATTCGTAAGTAAGGTCAGTGCCATGGCTTATTTTAGTTCTTACAGCACCATCTGCGTCTCTCACCTGAGTAATTGTTACATTTCCCATAGCTCATATATACGTGCTTTTAAAAAAATAAATGTTTACTTATTTTTGAGAGAGACAGAGCAGGAAGGGGCAGAGAAAGAGAGGGAGACAGAGAATCCCAAGAAAGCTCTGTTCTGCTAGCAAAGAGCTCTATATAGGGCTCAAACCCATGACTCATGAGATCGTGACTTGCCAAAACCAAGACTCAGACTGAAATGACTGAGCCACCCAGGCACCTCTATACATGCTTTTATATAGCTCTCTGGCTCTGTGTCACCTCTAGATTGGAGTTATCCTTTACATTGTATCTTAAGGTTACATTAGAGCATGAATTCTCATTGGAGAAAATGTCACCGTCATAGGGGCAACAATGGTTTTAGGGATGAAAATAACCTTCCTCTTATGTATAAACCACAGATATTCAGATAGTGTATATCAGACATACAATATATGTGTTATATTAAAATTTCTTAGGTATTGATTAAAAGTCTAAAACTTTCCCTTAGAAAGTGATAATGGCAAAGAAAATAATAAGGTTTGAAACACATTGAGTTACTGTAAAGACCACTCATGTACAACGTTGCTTTATATGCTCTCTTGGATTGGCAGACTTGAAATCTGCCAGTCATCTAGGATGTGTTTGTAGTCACATATTTACTGCCACGTGGTTCCAAAAGATCGCCAACTATTTGCAGTCCCTTGCTTTACTGTAAAACATTATCAAAATTGCTTTAGATTCAAATAATCCCCTTAGATTTAGAGATTGGGAAATCATTGTGAATTAATTAATCCGGTTTATTGCCTCTGATTAACTGAGTTAATAATAATAAAAAGAATGATCATTTTGTCATAGAGGCTGGGAAGCTGGAGAAAATCACATAGAAAACACATCAGAAAATATCAAGCCAGAGGACTAAGAGAAGCAAGAAATACAGACAAAGCATAATAGCCAAAAAGTGCTGGGATAATCTGGTGTTTGGAGGCAAAATAAAGAAAAGGATTTAGTCATTGAAGGATTCAGAAGGAATCCATGCAGCTAAGACAAAATCTTCTTACTGTGAACTATTATTACGGCCCCAAAATATTCAAATGTTAATAAGTCCTTAAAATATTACTAATCCATCAGTTATTTGCATTAACACCATTGGTCCAAGTAGTAGAATGGTTCTTGTAAAAAAAAATCCTGGGACAAAACAGGTCAAAAGAGTTTTGGCACTGAACCATAAATCTTCAGTTTATCTAAATTGGAAATGTTGGAAAAATATTTGATTTCATATTGAGTTCTTTTCTGAAGACAATCAAGAAGCATGAGGGACAGTGAATACTAGCCACGCTGAGGCAGATGCTCAGGCAGCTGTGCATTAAAGAGCTGGCCAGTCCCAGGTGGAGGATAGCATCATGGATCATGAGGCAATCACTCTTTTTTCAATAAATTGCTCTTGTACTGGGTTGCTCTTAAATTATCCCACTGTGAAAACAAGTCCTATACAGTGAGGGGAAAGGCCCTGTGATAATTTCTATAGCACAATCTGAGACTCATTTTTGACATATAATTTATTTCTTCCTGACATGATGATATTTGGATGATTGCCAGAGACCATGCAACATGTGCATTCAATGTAGAAAGGACAGCTGCTAGGATATCCATTTTCATTGTCCCTCCAGAACCAAAGAGAAATAATCAGCCATCATTTTAGTAAGTTAAGAACAGGAACATATGTATACTTTTGAAAAAAAGTACATCAACACAACTCAAAGAATTTGTGTTATCTCTGTTCACTTTACTATTGGCCCTGCTCAATCCTCCCTAGATAGATGGTGGCAATAAATGCTTTATAGGATTTCTCCCACCCCTTACTTTCCCCATCCTAATCTACTCTGCAAGAAGTCCTATAATGCACTTTCTAAATATCAATCTTTCTCAAAAACCTGTAGCCACTCCCATTTCATATGATCGAATTAAAGGTCTTCACTGATATTCACCCACTGCATTATGATCTGTATCTATCTGCCTAGTTGTAACTGGTACTTCTTCATTATATGAGCACGTTGTTCAAAATAAATGATCTACTATTTTCTAGGCATACCAGAGATTTTATTATTTTCATACTTCTGTTCATATTCATTTTTCTGCCCTCTCAAAGATATTCTCTATTTGGCATATGTAAAATATCATTTGACATATAACAATTTATAACTGTTGTTTTTACACCTTTCTAATTTTTGGAAATATCTAACTCTACAGCTTATTTTCTTAATTGATCTATTGCATTTATTAATTTACTTGTTAAATGTGAATTACTCTAGAGTAAATGCTGTGACTTTCTTTTTACATTGTATTCTACATGGCTCCACAAGGAGTCTGGTATACAGGCAGAGTTAGAAATAGTTGATAAATTGAATTGAACTGGCAAGTTACTGGACATATG
The DNA here is from genome assembly GCF_016509475.1 of Prionailurus bengalensis. Classification (NCBI taxonomy): domain Eukaryota; kingdom Metazoa; phylum Chordata; class Mammalia; order Carnivora; family Felidae; genus Prionailurus; species Prionailurus bengalensis. Next base: position 180,675,631 of record NC_057345.1, on the reverse strand, counting down.
TATAAGGGGTTTATGCTCTTTTCACCTGCATCATCCCTTCTCTTCCTGGATGACAATAAAGTGACAAAGTCAGTCAGATAAACTTTAGGATCACTTGATTCTCCAAGAATTTGAAAAATGTAGCTGTTAGGAAATAGTATTTTGTTCATGACCCCTTTTGTAGTTTTATAAACTCTCTCCCGACAAGATCATAGCCAACATCATTCTGCACACTCACACCATTATATTTCACACGAAATAGCGTACATATTACAAATTCCAAAGCCACAAATACTATACTGGTATAAGAGCTTTGGCTGATGACTTTACATCTAATTATAATTGCACAACGCATTCACTTAGCCAGCTATTGAGGACATGTCTTGAGTCAAGCACTCTGCTTAAAACTGATGTGATAATGATGAATAAGCAGTGATCTGTGCCTTATGGGAAACTCAGAGTCTAAGAGATAGAAGCAGGGCTTATATATGAGTAATCACAATGCACTGTAGTGAGGTCTATATGGATAACTTTACTGAAGAGTTAGTAACAGAGAGGTTTTACCTGAAATGCTCAGGGAATGTAGGAGATCTAAAGAAGGAGCTTCACATGATCTTGAAGAAATAGAAAAACTCAATTTGGCAGTCCCAGCCATAAAGGGGTTTCAGCCCAAAATATTCTGATATTCTTTTTATATTCTGATATACAAAGATATAATTATAGTAGTGATCTTGTGAAACATGCTTTCCACCAAGTGCAAAAGACATATGAATCAAACTTGTTTTAAAAATGAAAATATTTGCGGGGCGCCTGGGTGGATCAGTTGGTTAAGCGGCCGACTTGGGCTCAGGTCCTGATCTCGCGGTCTGTGAGTTCGAGCCCCGCATCGGGCTCTGTGCTGACAACTCAGAGCCTGGAGCCTGTTTCAGATTCTGTGTCTCCCTCTCTCTCTGACCCTCCCCCATTCATGCTCTGTCTCTCCCTGTCTCAAAAATAAATAAACGTTAAAAAAAAACTTTAAAAAATGAAAATATTTGCTATTTCAAGTAAAAACTCAGAGGTATAGCAGGTACCAAATTTCTTAATTCAGAAGCTCAAAATATGTTACCAGGAACCACGCTTCTATTTCTCTCTTTTACCACCATGATTGTTTCAGACTAAGACTAGTTCACTGTATGATTGAGAAATTTATCAGTGTTCTTTTTTTTTTTAAATGCATTTATCATAAGCTCTAAGTACTTATGATTGTTTTTTTCTTTTTAGGTTGACTTTAACCCTGCAATCACTATGAATGTTTCACCTATAGTCACTTGCCCCTAGAAACAATGTTTAGTCCTCTACAAACTCCTGATCCAATAGCTCAGAGAGATAGGTGAGCGCCAACAGCAGTTAGGGTCAAGAAAACTAAAAATCCAAAGGATTCTAATGTTTCTCCAGGTTTGAAGCTGACAACTACACTCATGTGCTACTCACACGTCAGAGACATCGTCAACTTTACAATCTGCTATTTCCTAGAACACACTTTGGAGGGTGACGGCCCAGCCTTTACTGGACATCCACTGGTTCCTAGTATATTACGGCATAATTCATCCTTATCGTTAAAATCACTTATCACTTGAAATACAGTGTATTTTTTCTCATCCTTTTGAGCTAGAAAATATAGTTTCACAGCTAAATTCTACTGAGTTTTATTTATAATTTTTCCTTCTTCATTTTGAATTCCCAGGCTGATAAAGTAGCAGGTTAGGATAAAAGAATTCTTTTGAATTATTTTCTATTATCTCTCATTTTCACACTTCTCCATGAAAATTCATTTATAACTTGACTATTTTAACACGTTCTTGTTTACCTGTCAATATATTACTATCATATTAAAATGAGAAAAAAAACATACCTATCATTGTTTAAAATGGATCCATTAGTTCAGTTTTTACACAGGGATGGAATACATTATTCAGGTAATGCATCATTCAAAATATATATGTTCTTGATTTCTTTCCTCAGTCAATGGACTTTTGTCTTTCTGGCATTTATGTCCTTGTACTGAGTTAGGGATTTTAGTGAGATAAATAATGTTCTCTATAAAAATTGTTTAAGCTAGAAATTTAGACTTTAAAATAAAATATAAACATAAAATCATCTGGAAAGTAAGCTTAGCCATTAGTGTTGCCAAATAAAATATACATAGTGGAAGGCACTCAAATATGAATTGTTGACTTGGATATCTGAAAAATAAAAGTGAAATTACTATTCATCATGAAAATAAAACTAAATACATTGCTATGTTCCTGTAAGAGTTCTACACAATATAACCCCTTGCCAGCATAATCCTAGACCAAGTTTATTTCCATTACTCCAACTATGACAGAGAAAATCCCAAGCCAGGATTCAGAATCCTTGTGCAACTTTGCTAAATATCCTCTCTGCATTTCAGATTTTTTTTTTATCTCTATAGTAAATGTGTAGCATATATGGTCCCTGGATTTCTTTTTAACTAAGAATCTTAGAATGTGTTTTTGATGGCAAGATTTAGTTATTTAGCGTATAAAATTTTCATAATCAATTAAAAAATCATTGATAAGCACAACTGAATTAAACAGATGTTAGAATAAAATCTGTAGCTTTTCTTTTTTTTATTTTAAATTTTTTTAACGTTTATTTATTTTTGAGACAGAGAGAGACAGAGCATGAACGGGGGAGGGTCAGAGAGACAGAGACACAGAATCTGAAACAGGCTCCAGGCTCTGAGCTGTCAGCACAGAGCCCGACGCGCGGCTGGAACTCATGGACCGTGAGATCATGACCTGAGCCGAAGTCGGACGCTTAACCGACGGAGCCACCCAGGCGCCCCAAATCTGTAGTTTTTCAACACTTGTGTTTTGTGTTTCCTTTTTACACCTTGCCATTGTTATATAACTTTAGGTGCAGTTTTACTGAAATATTATAGAAATTTAACATTTTAGTTTAAATGTATATATATATATATATGTATACATATATGTGTATATTTCAAAATGATTACCAAAATAAGTTTAATGAACACCCATCATACTGTATATTTACAAAATATTTCATCTTCTGTTGAGACCTTTAAAATTCACTCACCTAATAATTTTATTTAAAAAAATTTTAATTTGAGTTTAGTGGACACACAATGTTACGTCAGTTTTAGGTGTACAACATAAGGATTCAACGTCTGTATGTTACGCTATGCTAACTACTGGTATAGCTATCATCTGTCACCATACAAATTAACCAAGGAAGTAAACAACCTGCATGCTGAAAGCTATTGAACATCAATGAAAGAAATTGGAGATAACACAAGCAAGCAAATGGAAAGATACAGCATGTTTGTGGATCGGAAGAATTACTATTGTTAAAATCTCTATACTATCCAAAACAATCTATAGGTATTTTGACAGTCCCTATCAAAATACCAACAAAATTTTTCAAAAGAATTAGAATAATCCTAAAATGTGTATGGTACAACAGAAGACCCCGTATAACCAAAGCAGTCTTGAGAAAGAAGAACTTGAAGTATTACAATCCCATATTTCAAGATATACTACAAAGCTCTAATATTCAAAACAGTATGGTCCTGGCATAAAAATAGACACATTAACCAAAGAAACCGAATGGAAATCACACAAATAAATCCATTATATACAGTCAATAAATGTCTGACAAAGGAGTCAAATATGTGTAATTGGAAAAGACAGTCTTTTCAGTAAATGGTGCTGGGAAAACTGGACAGCTACATTCCAAAGAATGAAACTGGACCACTGTTTTTGTTTCTTATTTTTTCCACATCATATACAAAAATAAATTCAAAATGGATTAAAGACCTAAACATGAGACCCAAAATAATAAAACTTCTAGAAGAAAAGATAGGCAGTAGCCTGGCCATTACCTGTAGAAACCTGTTTCCAGTTATATTTCCTAAGCAAAGGAAAAAAAAGCAGGATATAAATTATTGGGACTACATACAAATAAAATACTTTTGAACAGTGAAGGAAACCATCAACACAACCAAAAGACAACCTACTGAAAGGGAAAAGATATTTGCAAATGATATATCCAGTTAGGGGTCAATATCCAATTATATAAAGAACTTATACAACTCTACACCAAAAAACTTCCACAACAATCCAATTAAAAAATGGGCAGAGGACCTGAATAGACTTTTTTCCAAAGAACACATGCAGATGGTAAACAAGCACAGTAAAGGAAATCATCAAGAAAAAATAAAGGCAACTTATTGAATAGAAGTTATTTGCAAAAAATATATTCAATAAGGGGTTAGTGTCCAAAATATATAAAGAGTTGATACAAATCAACACCCCAGAAAACAAATAATCTCATTAAAAATGGGCAGTTTGAATAGACATTTTTCAAATAAAAACACATACAGATGGACAAAAGACACCTGAAGAGATGCTCAACATAACTAATCATCAAGGAAAACAAGTCAAAACCAGAATGATGTATCACCTCACACCTGTCAGAATGGCTACAATCAAAAAGACAAGAAATAACAAGTGTTGGGGAGGATGTGGAGACAGAGGAACCCTCACGCACTGTTGTTGAGAATATAAATTGGCAGAGCCACTGTGAAAAACCTTGTGGACGTGCCTCAAAAAATTAAAAACAGAAATACCATATAGTTCAACAATTCCAATACCAAGTATTTACCTAAAGAAAATTAGAACATTAATTCAAAAAGATACATGCACCCCTATGTTCACTAAAGCGCTGTTTACAATAGGAAAGATATGGAAGCAACCTAAATATCCATTGGTAAATGAACGGATAAAGAATATATGGAATATGTATGTATATATACACACGCAACGGGATATTATGCAGTCAAAACAAGAATGATATCTTTCCGTTTGCAACATAAGTGGACCTAGAGGTATCATGCTAAGTGAAATTAGTCGGAATGAGAAAGAAATACCATATGATTTCACTCCTATGTGGACTATAAAAAACAAAACAAATGAATAAACAGAAAGCAGAATCAGATGTATAAATGAAGAACACAGGGGCGCCTGGGTGGCGCAGTCGGTTAAGCGTCGGACTTCAGCCAGGTCACGATCTCGCGGTGCGTGAGTTCGAGCCCCGCGTCGGGCTCTGGGCTGATGGCTCAGAGCCTGGAGCCTGTTTCCGATTCTGTGTCTCCCTCTCTCTCTGCCCCTCCCCCGTTCATGCTCTGCCTCTCTCTGTCCCAAAAATAAATAAACGTTGAAAAAAAAAATTTAAAAAAAATTAAAAAAAAAATAAATGAAGAACACAGACTAATGGTTGCCAGAGGGAAGATTAGAGGGATGGGCAAAATGGATAAAGAGGAGTGGGAGACACAGGCTTGCACTTATGGAATAAATAAGTCATGCAAATAAAAGGTATAGCATAGAAAATATCATCAATAACACTCTGTTTGGACTCTGTTTAAATTTATATGAGACATATACAAAAGCTTTAAGCTTGTCTTATCTTCCTGCATGGAAACAAATAGCTTTCTTTGTAGTTTCTAGTGCTCAAAATATCTCCCCCACTCTGTTCAGTGGTGTCAGAAATTTGATTTTTAGTATATAAGTCTTGGTGTTTAGGTTTTAAGTCTATTCTTAAAACACGAATTTCACTGAGATATAATTTTAGGGTGTCATCTTTATTTCAATACTATAATGCAATATATTTTCGGGTTCCATTTAAATTAAATGCCTTAACTACAAGGACCACAGCCACCGCAATGATGAATACAAGAGATGGAAGAGACAGAGAGGGAGGAAGAGAGAGAGAGAGATTTTGAGAATGATGAAGAAATCAGCTAATACATTAGTTCCATTAGAAATCATTCTAGTAATGGAGCACCTGGGTGGTTTGGTTGGTTAAGCGTCTGACTTTGGCTCAGGTCACGATCTCACGGTGTGTGAGTTTGGGCCCTGCATCGGGCTCTGTGCTGACAGCCCAGAGCAGGAGCCTGCTTTGGATTCTGTGTCTCCCTGTCTCTCTGCCTTTGCTCTGCTCATGCTCTTTCTCTCTCAAAAATAAATAAACGTTAAATTTTTTTTTTAAAGAAATCATTTTAGTAATATATCAGCCCTATTAACATTTATTAGTAATATTAGTAATCTTCAATGTGTATTAATATGTTAATTATTCCCTAATAAATTGACATGGCAACCAGTGGCATGAAGCACAAAATAGATAAATTCCATAACTGTAGCTAATGTAGTCATAGCATGTGATAAAGTTTTAGGTCTCTGAGCAGGTCTCTGAGGTATATGAGGTATATGAGGTCTCTGAGCAGGCTGATCAACACTCCTTCCAATAGTTGGTATCGTGAAAATGGACAGTTTGTGCAACTGGCCTCAAAGATAGATAGAAGCAATGACACAAATGCCATCACTCTTGCTTTCATCTCAACTCCTCTCAAAGTTGTCAGCATCATTCTCTCTGACCCACTTTTCCAATGATTGGAACCCTGGCCCTCAACATCTTACCTTATGACACACCTTATGACAGATGTGAAAGTCCAAATAAATTACCCTGATTAGCTGACTTGAATTGTAAATGTATCCTTACGACAGGAATGGTGTAGTACTATGACTGACATTACTGTTAACTGTTCGTATGGCCATGGGATGGAATGGCATGCTTCCCACCATGTACAATTCCATGTTTAAAGGATATATGAGTAAGTCACAGGAATAAAAAGCAGAGTATAAAATATACAGTCAATGACATTGTAATACCGACGTAATGGGACAGATGGTAGCTAGCTATACTTACAGCGAACATGGGATAATGTATAAACTTGTCCAACGACACTTGCAAAAAAAAGGAATAAAAATAAGTGAAGATATTTATGAAAAGAAGTATTGAAGAAGAGAAAACAAGAAATATCCACCCTAAGTAGGAAGGCTTTATCCTGAGAATTGGACAGCAGTGAGAAATCCAAATTATTATCAAATCCCTAACTCCCATTTGTATAGTAATAATTTACTACTATAAAATGATAATCTTACTTTGAAAATTATAATTAATGCCTGATTCTGAAGAAATCATGCAGTAGTCTTTCAAATAATTAAAAGGCATTTATTCCTGCTAACTATTTTTCATGTGGATTGCTTTCTTTTCTTATAGCCTTTCTAAACAAAATATTCATTTCTTGATGTGTTTGTTCTCTCAACCCAACTCAATTTTAAAAATACCTGAATTAGAAACAGGTGATCTGAACTCTGAAAGACAGCTTTGTGATTTAAGTAATTTACTTCAACTTTCTACCCGCTAATTTTTCATCTTCCTACCCACCACATTATGCATCTCCACGGGAGGCTGATATGGACTACTCAAATCAAAAGGCAGAACTGAGATGCTCAGACCTGGATGACAGACATAACTATACAAAATTTTAAGGCTTTTGTTTGTATTTTTAAATTACACTTAGAAGGGTATTAATCGGTCTATATTTCTCTCGCATCAGCACGTCTATTTTTGTTAATGATACTGTGAGGTATATTTCTTTGCAAGAAAAGACATTCCTTTGAAAAAGCAAGTTATAAAACCAGAGGGCAGATTTTGGCTTCTGGGAAGAGGTAATAGACATGTTTTTCCTATTCCTCCTGCTAAGTACAACTAAAAACCTTGAATATAATACATAAAACAAGGATAAGATGACTATGAAAGCTGGAGAGAAGGCAAATTGTGTAGGGACCTCAGGATCCAGGGAATAATCCAGTGGTGTTTCTCCTCTATCTTTGCATTTTTCTGCAGCTTTACTGAGATATTATTGACATGTAACATATGCAAGGTTAAGGTGTAAAATGTGATGATTAGATACGCGCATATATTGCAAAATGATTACCAAAATAAAATTAGTTAACATCTCTATCCCCTCACATAATTACGATTGTGTTGGTAACATTTGAAATTTGTTCTCTTAACAACTTTCAAGTATATAATAGAGTTGTGTTAATTATACTTGCAACGCTGTCCATTAGATCACTTGATCTTATGTATCTTACAGCTGGAATTTTGTACCTTTTGGCCAATATCTATCCATTTTCCCCACACCTCCCCCCACCCTTGTAGAACACCTTTATACTCTCTATTTCTAGGAGTTCAGCTTTTTAATATTCTGTATATAAGTGAGGATATATCGTATTTGTCCTGTCACTTGGCATAATGCCCTCCCTCAAGATTTATCTGTGTTTTTGCAAAATATAGGATTCCCTCTTTTTTGCTTTTTTGTAACTGAATACTATTTATATCCACACCACATATTCTTTATGCATTCACCCATTGATGGGCATTTAGGTTGTCTTGGCTATTATGAATAATGCTGCAGTAAACATGGGGGATACAGATAGATCTTTAAGATAGAGTTGTCATTTGCTTTAGATATACCCAATATTGAGACTGTTGGATTATGGTAGTTCTAATTCTTGAGGAACCACCATCATGTTTTCCAGTGTGGCTATACCAATTTACATTCCCATCACCAAGGCCCAAGGATTCATTTTTCTCCACTTCCTCACCAACAATTCTTGTTTTTGGTCTTTTTGACTGTAGCCATTCTACTAGATGTGAGGTGATATTTCATGGTTATTTTGATTTACATTTCCCTGGTGATTAGTGATGTCCATCATCTTTTTGTATAGCTGCTGGCCATTTGCATGGCTTCTTTGAAAAATGTCTCCTGAAGTCCTTTGCCCATTTTTTATTTTTTTATTTTACTTTTTTTAACGTTTATTTATCTTGAGACAGAGAGAGACAGAGCACGAATGGGGGAGGGGCAGAGAGAGAGGGAGACACAGAACCGGAAGCAGGCTCCAGGCTCTGAGCCATCAGCCCAGATCCCGACGCGGGGCTCGAACTCACGGAACGTGAGATCGTGACCTGAGCTGAAGTCGGACACTTAACCGACTGAGGCACCCAGGCGCCCCATTTTCCCATTTTTTAAATAAGGTTTTCCCCCACTATTGAGTTGTACGAGTTCATTACATATTTTGGATCTTCATCCCTTATGAGATAGATGATTTGAGAATATTTTCTCCAATTCTACAGATTGCTTTTATGTTGGTGATTGTTTCTTTTGCTGTTCAAAAGCTTTCCAATTTGATGTAGTGGTACATATTTACTTAAGATTTTGTTGATTGTAGTTTTAATGTCATATCCCAAAAAATCTCAAGAAGATTTTCTCTATATTTTGTTCTAGTGGCTTTACAGATTCAGGTCTTACATTTATGTCTCTTTTTTTCTATTTTGAGCGAATTTTTATGAGTAGTATAAGATGGGGGTTTAATTTCATTCTTTTGCATGTAGTTATTCAGTTTTCCCAACACTATTTGCTGAAGAGACTATGCTTTCCCCATTGTATCTTCTTAGCCCTCTTGTAAAATATTAGTTGACTGTGAATGAATAGGTTTAGTTTTGGGTTTTCAATTCTGTTCCACGGGCCTATGTGTGTATATCTATGTCAGTACCATACTGTTTGCTGACTCCAGCTTGGTAATAAACTTTGAAATCAGGAATCACTATGTCTTCAGCTTTGTTCTTAGAATTTCTTTAGATATATAAGTACTTTAGTGGCTCCATATAAATTTTAGGATTTTTTTTCTATTTCCATGGAAAGTTATTGGAATATTGACTGGGATTGTGTTAAATCTATAGGTTACTTTGGGTCATATGAACATTTTAACAATATTAATTTTTCTAATCTGTGAACATGGAGTATCTGTGTTTTTTTATTTCTTTCACTCCATTGGTTAAATTGATTGCTAAGTATTTCTTTTTGATGTTATTATAAGTGAGTTTTATTTCTTCGTCAGATAGTTTGTTATTAATGTATAGAAAAATAATTTATTTTTGTAATTTGACTTTGTATCCTCAGCTGGTCTATCATTAATACCTGTGTTATCACATTTTTTTGTCTACTTATGCTAATTACTTTACTACTTTACTATTTTACTACTTTACTACTAATTTGATTACAAGGCAGGAGTTTTTGCAATTTTTATGTAACTATTAAAAAAATAAATAAATAAAACTAAGACCGGAAACAAGTTCTCAAAGTTGTCTAATCTTAGCCTGCCAACTGTGGGAAAACAAGTTGTGTAAGAAATATTTAGGTGGAACAAATTTAAAGCCAGGAAGAAACTGAATAACTCATATATATTCTATATCAGAAGCAAATCACTGTCCTATAGTTTTCACGTGTATTCTTTAGTTATTTCAGGTAATAGGAAAACATGAAATATCAGAAAGCAGCATGTTAACTCACTTATTACAAATCACTTTGAATTTACCTAACAGTGTTACTTTGGAATACAGGATGAATCATCTTTCTTTTTAAACATCACTACAAATGTTCATCAATTCTAGACTCCCAGTCATACAATTACCCCTGCTATGCCTGATGAATAATTTATGCAGATTAAAAGAGAAAGAACAGATAGGAAAAAATATGAGAAAATGACAGTGCATAAGTGCAGTCTAAATACATATGGGTTTCGCATGAAACGTTTTAAAACACAACACATGGCAATTTTAAGACAACAATCACTTTTCTAACTTGTGAGTGAGTATAAGCAATGTAAGGCCATGGCCATTAATTTAAAATTAGTCAAAATTAGATCCTAATATTACTAAATCCTACTTAATTAGGTCAGGAAGTTGCATAGATAAGCCAGAGGCTCAGAAGCTCAGAACAGTATTATCATAAAGTTCCACTAACCTATAGAAATTAAGTAGCAATATCCGGAGACACTGGATAATACTGAGTTAAAGGTATATGTGTCCATGAGGATTTGACTCCTGTGTTTTTGTAAGGACTTTTTAGAGATTCATCAAGTGATATATAACTACACAGATTTTTAATGTAAAATATTTATATCTTCTTCCTCAGAATTTTACCAATAGAATTGCATAGAGCTATTATAAGTCATTCTTACTTGTCAACACCTTATCCTTTACGACTCTATATTACATAATATTCATTGAATTGTTCTGAGTACTTGAGAGTTTATGATCTTGATTATCTTTCAGTTTGACTTTTTTCATTACTCCCAAACAAAGACAAATTTTAGGAGAATATAATTTAAATGTAAAAATAGGCGTATTTTCAAAAATTGGAATTATATGCTCATGATTGAAAATTGTAATTTCTTCTATTTGTGCTTTTTCTCTATGTATTTGATAATCAAGACTTCTTTCTTCATAAAGTAGAAATATAAAGCCTTGTGCTACATGGTCATTTGGGAGTTCCAATTAGTTCATAGCCTGATTATAGTTATCCTTTTTTTCTTCTTTTTAAGAATAAATTTTCTTTGCCTTAGGCAGGGTCTAGAGGAAATGATGTGAATATACACCCATTTTATTAAAAAGGACTCAGAACCATTGTACATCAGATGAACATATGCAGGTGAATAATGTTGCCCTACTACAGTAACCATGTGCATGCTGGAGAATTTTGTTAATTGATAATAGCTCCATGTTTTATTGTACAAATGTGTTTTGCATTCAGCAAAACTGCCAAGCTTCAAGAACATAATAAAAACTGATCTCTACAAAAATATTCTAATAATAATTCCAGTCGTGGTCAAGTAGCCTAAGGGAGAAAATATCTATGGATGTCATGTGTGCGTATCATGTGTATGTATAATGATCTTTCCGTCAACACTTTAAAAACGTTTTAGCAAATAATTGATGTATCTATTCATCTATCTATAACTATATCCCATTTATTTATTGATATGTTCATAGCTACCTTTCTTTTATTTTCACAGGAAACACTCGCATACATGCAAAGGAGAGTGGTCCCATGGAGCACAGGTAAAATTAAAAACCATGCAGAATATCACTATTTTAAATTAAAATACCTATCCAAAATTGAACTAGATCGAGTTTGCTTACAATTTACAGCATGCAACTGGTAAGGGTTTTAATGATAGCACTTCAGGAGTGGGTGAAGATGAAAAGCATCTGCTTTTGGGTAGCCTCCTGAGACATGTGATTCAGCCACTTTGAGCCAAGTGCTTCTTCTCTTTCCCTTTCTTAAGAGAAAGCTACAGTTTCTGCCAAATAATGGTAAACTAAGGACATTTTTCTCTATCCCTAGGGGATATCATAAAGAAAAGATCATTTTCATTCTCTCAGTTATGAAACAAATTATTTTTGGAAGTAAATTACATTTTTACTTTTTTGCTAAATATGCTGCTGAAATATGGTCAGGGTAGAGTCATGCTTTTTTTTTTTTTTTGCCCCCCAAGGGAACAAAGACTTTTAGAGATTATGGAAAGCTGTTACAATGTGAGCAAGAACAAACAAAACAAAACAAAACAACTCACCCAATTTCAGAACTAAACACGAAAAATGAGAGACCTTTTAAAAACATAATGAGGGGCGCCTGGGTGGCGCAGTCGGTTAAGCGTCCGACTTCAGCCAGGTCACGATCTCGCGGTCCGTGAGTTCGAGCCCCGCGTCAGGCTCTGGGCTGATGGCTCAGAGCCTGGAGCCTGTTTCCGATTCTGTGTCTCCCTCTCTCTCTGCCCCTCCCCCGTTCATGCTCTGTCTCTCTCTGTCCCAAAAATAAATAAACGTTGAAAAAAAAATTAAAAAAAAAATAAAAACATAATGAAATGTCTTTCATACATTATCATCATCTATACACACGTTGATATTTATTCACCATTCTCGGAGTGTGATGTTTTTTGAGTTATAATGCATCATCCTGCCCAATTAAAAAAAAATAACTTCTGCTACATCTTATAAACTATGAAATCAAGATTAACAAATGGAGTAAATATCATTGAGCACTGGGGATCACTGCGGGTATATATAGTTCATGAATCTCAATAAAATGTTAAGTCCAAATTAATCTAATAAAACATCTTAAATGAAGTGGCTTTAAAGAATATGCACTTAAACATTCAGAAGAGAGTTCTAATCAGAAGACTGCTTGCTCTCTTAATGGTTGCTGAGTGCAGATTATGATGCTACGCATCACAAAAGATCTCACTGACCTGAGTATTTGAGGGTAGGCCTGGAACCTAGGAAATGAGTTTAAAAGACGCCCTTATCTCTACTATTTCTCAAATTACTAGCAATTTCCACAATATATGTCTTGTTTATTGTGATGAAAAATACTGCATTTCCATAAAGTTTATTATGATTATTTCTTGTTAATATAACTATGTTATTAGGTTTAACACATTGAGCCTATATGTTTGAGATGGGGCATGTAGGTTATTGGACAATAGGAGAATGGGAGACAAGCAAGTATGTTCTCTTGATAGGGGTAGGGAGAAGGTAGGGAGAAGAGTTTTGGACCACTATGTATCTCTTAGTAGATCGGTTCAGAGACACTATTCCAGGGGAGAGGGCTGGAGAACCAAAGGCTCAAAATAACCAGGAAAAGTTGCATTGAGAGAGCAGCATTAAAAAAAAAAAATGAGGCTTGTGATTAGAAATACATCATATATAACAACTTGACTTGTCTAGTCTTTATTATTATTTTAGGGGGAGGGTAGAGGTATTGTTCATGAAAGTATTCCGATTTTCTTCACTTTCATGCATACTGCAGTCAGACTCTTCCTTTTGCTCCCACCCAGAACGCACATGAGTTGTTCGGTTTTTCCTAGAACCATCATCCTCTTTAATCTTTTACTGTTTCTTTGTGGTTATAACAAACCAGATTTATCTTTCGAGATAAATTTATTTTGGATATTTTATAGACTGTCTTGGTATAAGCTGAACTTTCTCTCAAAAATCCCTTCAGATTTTACTACATATACTAGCCATTGTTTTCTTTTAGCAGCTTAATCAACAAATGTATCATTGTTAAAGTAAGTCCCCAGTTAAATAACTCCCTTTAGAGTATATTTTATAGCGAGTGATAAAATATTTATTTTGGTTTATGTTATGAATACACAAAAATTACTAATTTAGCTGTGCATTCTATTAAAACTTAGATATTTTTCTCTTTTGTTTTTATCAGAGATTTGATTACATCTCTTGGAAATAATGAGTAAATATTTTATATGATTGTCCCTTTGTGTGTTTAAATGCTCCAAGAAACTTTCCATTTTTGGGAAAGCAATCAATAACATCATAAGTAAATAGGCTTAAAGGAAAAAATGCTTTTTATCCTTAATACTTTGGAATGTTAAAGTTTCATCATACTTACTTTAAATATATAATCTCTAAATTCATTTGTCACTTAAAATATTTTTTTGAGAGAGAGAAAGAGAGTGAGTGTGTGTGTGTGAGAGAGAGAGAGAGAGAGAGAGAGAGAGAGAGAGAGAGAGATTGAGAGAGAATCTTAGGTGGGCTCCACCCTGAGCTTAGAGCCATGTGGGGCTGGACACAGGGCTCTATCTCACCATCATCAGAACATGACCTGAGCTGAAGTCAAGAATCTATGCTTAACCGACTGAGCTATCCAGGCACCCCATTTGTTACTTAAAATTAATGTACTTCCTGAAGCACGGGGGGGGGGCGGCTCAGTTGGTTAAGCATCCAACTCTTGACTTCAGCTTAGGTCATGTCGTCACGGTTCTTGAGTTAGAGCCCTGTATCAGGCTCTGCACTGACAGCACAGAGCCTGCGAGAAATTCTCTCTCTCCTTCTCTCTGCCCCTCCTCTGGTCATGCTCTTTCTCTCTTAAAATAAATAAATAAACTGTGAAAATATTTTACAAAATCAATCTACTTCCTTAGAATTTGCATTTTCATACAAAAATAGATGTATAAAATTTATTCTACCTATAGTAAGGATAGTACAGACAAAAGTGCAGACATTATAGAAATTTTAGAAATAATACAAACATTTCTGAAAACCAATATACAAAATATACATTGTACGTACATACACACACTGATGACAGGGGGAGCATAATCAGTGGATGAATCAATCATGCCTAAGTATATCTTATTACTATGTCCTCCCAGAGCCTAAATTCTTTATTAAAGGAATACTTCCAGACAATTACATCATTCTATGACTATGTGCCTTGGTTATATAAAAGTCAAAACGTTACATCTGAATGGAAATTAAATTGTCCCATTGTTTCCAAAAACATTTTGCTGCAAGTTGAGAATGACTAACAAATGCTTATGAGATGATTTGCATGTATTTACGTTGTTGGAGAAAAGCAGACTTTAAATGCCTTGAGAATACTTCTTACCTCAAATGTGTTTATTCTACACATTAAGATACTTCTAAAATATACCTTGGCACACATCAACGGAGATCATAAATCCTAATCATTGTCCTGAATATAAGATGAAGTGTACTGAATGACATTCACTTCCACTTAACTTTATTTCTAAAATTTTCTTCTATATGAGAGACAATTTCCTCTAAGTAAAATATTTAATATTAGCTATGCTCTTTATTCAATTGTGGTTAATTAATTGCCTTACAAAGGACTTGGGTCTGGTTAGTACCAGTGTATGGCCTTTTGGTAAAATCAGTCAGTTGTAGAAGAAGGGAATCATTTTGTTGTAAATAAGCGAAGGTCACAAATCTATCCTAGCTCCTTCAGCAAAGAAAAGGGTGTTTAGACCTTTTGCAGCTGTTTGAAAATTGTATGTGTCTTTAATATTAATGTGCTTCTCCTTCTTTTAGCATTCCTCAGAGAACCTAATACAGAGGTCAGTTCCTCTGCTTCTGTAATGAAACATAGTCTTGTTAAATGTTGTGTAAAACTACATCTTTTGTCCTTTCTCCTTTGCTGCAACCAGAATTCAAACTGAAGCATACATACTTCCTAAAACCTAGATAAATTCACCAAGGTAGGGCAATTAGATTATGAAACCTAGAATTTAAGTGGTATTTTTAGGGGCACCTGGGTGGCTCAGTCGGTTAAGCATCCAACTTTGGCTCAGGTCATGATCTCGCAGTTCATGAGTTCGAGCCCCACGTCGGGCTCTGCGCTGACAGCTCAGAGCCTGGATCCTCCTCAGATTCTGTGTCTCCCTCTCTCTCTCTGCTCCTCCCCTGCTCACGGTCTGTCTCTCTCTGTCTCTCAATAATAAGTAAATGTTAAAAAATTTTTAAAAGGTAAATCGTATTTTTATAACAAACTGAAAGTATAATATGTAAAGCATAGTATATGCTAAATCACAGTTAAAATATTCAAAATGAAATGGTGAATTAAGAAAAGTTGCAAAATGATGAAAACTAAAGGAAGGTGTATACCAAAATTGTTGGTCACGGATATATCATGACAAGATTGAATCAGGAAACAGTTACACGTGTTTTTTTTTATTCTGTGTGTGTAATCTGTGGTTCACCTAGTGAATTCTAAAATAATAAAATACTGAGAAGCTAATAGGCAAAGATAAAAAGGCAAGTCTTCAATTAACCACTCAAAAATATTTATTGGGCACTACATGCACCTATGAGCATCATGATTTGGAAGTGTAATAAGATTTAACTAGCATTATTTATGGTGACACTTTCCAGACCATCTTCTCAAGATTGTCCTATCATGAGGTATTATGTAGAAAATAGGTTTTAATAATATTTTTTAAAGTCTAGTTAAAGTTTTGGAGAAATAATTTCATACTCAAGAAAATTTTCCTGTGTTAACAAACAATTCAGTTTCTAAGAATAAAGGAATATAAAATATTTTTTTAATTGCATGAATAGGAACTTTCTCATATTGTTTAAGATAGAATTTATTAACTGTGGTACCAGTGTTCCATGAAGAGAATTTCCATTGCTATAGACCAAAATATTTGATTTTTCACTATTCATCTGGATGTTTAAGGTGATAAGAATACATTGTATTATTTTTAATGCTAAAATATATATAAATGTCACCATGCATAGCCACTTTATTTATGAGCATTGCCATTTAAAAATGATTAAAGGACACGGGACGCCTCGGTTAAGCGTCCGACTTCAGCCAGGTCACGATCTCGCGGTCCGTGAGTTCGAGCCCCGCGTCAGGCTCTGGGCTGATGGCTCGGAGCCTGGAGCCTGTTTCCGATTCTGTGTCTCCCTCTCTCTCTGCCCCTCCCCCGTTCATGCTCTGTCTCTCTCTGTCCCAAAAATAAAATAAACGTTGAAAAAAAATTAAAAAAAAATGATTAAAGGACAAATCCTAGTTTAAAGTCACAAGAGACTATGAGATGGGTTACTAGCTGTTTTACTACTACATTCTTATTGGACAGTTATAGGAATAGTAGCAGCTAGAATTTGTTGACTGTAAGTGATGAGTAGATGCTTGCCTAATCTGCATTTCTTAGAACTCAGTGGAAACATAAGGCATGACTTATACACAAAGAAATTGAGGCTCCAAGGTTTTAAATAACTTGCTAAAATTAGCAAGAACTATTAAGTTTTAGCAACAGGAACTAAACCTGGTGTAATGGATTCAAAACATTTGCACTTTCCATACCTACTCTCTTACTTTCCATAAGACTCTCCCTAACTACAGACTGTACATTCACATACTCCACATACTAAAAGGCAGAACGTGCGCCATGGAAATATGTACATAGGGCAGCATAGAATTCATAATAAATTCCAAACTATATTAAACGTATAACGATTGGACAAAAGTGACTGATTTAAGCAAGTCTATAGCATGAACTTCTGTGCCATGTCATATGTATAGCAATCATTTAACCTTTGATATACAGATGGTGACCATCTGAGAAAGGGAGCAGAATTTGGACAATTGAAGGGCAAATATATATATGAAAGATATATATATATGTGTATATATATATATATATATATATATATATATATATATATATATTTAACCAGTGCCTAAATGCACTTTCATTCACAAAAACAGAGAAGACAGGTCAGTTCTTCAGGTGCAACTTCTGGAACCCTTAAATAGACTCTGAAAACTGATGATTGCTGGTGACAATGACAACAGTTCTCCAGGGAGTAAATTATGGAGGGGAGAACAGAAAGTCATCCATTTATTCCTCAAAAACGGTAGGGGGTAGTTTGCCCAGGAGGAATGAAAGAATAAAAATAGATCTGCAGTGACAAATAAGTGTCTATATAAGTGAGAGCAAGAAAATGCTTTTAGGTAAAAAGTAATCTCCGCACTGTCTCTGATAACCCATAAAAGAGATTTGGAAGTCACAGCAGTCATCTTCAGTGGGCAGTATGCTTCTATAATTAAAAGTTCAGTGGGATATTTGATGAAAAAAGTCAAAATCCCAAACAAAATGTCTAACTTACTTTTGGGAGAAAGCCAGGATAAACTTTGTATTTTCCAAAGAAAAGTATACAGTAAAAATGTAAATAAAGAGAATAAAAAGTCTTGAGAGATTGACAGAGATCAGAGCCAAAGAAATGAAAATGAAAGAATAATAGAATACATATGAATTTTTAACCTGGCAGAACCTAGAAGAAGTAAAGGGTGCTTCTAATCTATAAAATCATGAAGACGTTAGGTAAAATTCAGAGTATCTGTCCCTGGAATGATAGAACATTCTACTGAAGCTCAAAAAAAAAATGGAGAAACAAAAGCAAAGACAATATTAATATATAGCAAAATACTTACTAGGGATGAAGATACTTTTGCAAATGTAAATCCAAAAGATATTTTCATGGTTTATTTGCGGGATGATTTAGGGGATGAGCTTCCAAAGAATACAGATACTTGTAGCTAAATATACTGTTTAGCATGGTAAGAGAGGGGCAAATGCACTGGATAGAAAATGGGCCTTAATAAATTCATAATTCTTATACATCATGTGAAAGTTATATAAACATAAATAGCCTTAGCAATTTGATTGTAGTTATTAATTTGGGGGTCATTTTAAAAATTAGCATAATGAAGGTGCAAGCCATTGATAGTCTGAACTTCTTTTCTCCCATTATTATTGTCAAACATTAAAGTGAAACAAAATTATTCTAGAAGAAATAGACTAAAAATAAGAAGAGGCATCTGGCTGGATTATCAAAAGCCAGGTGAGTTGTTCTTCAGTAGAGTAAATGAATTTCATATTTAACTCTAATTACCACCACTTTCACCTTACTGCCTACATAAAATCCTTATGAAGTACATATTTGTTAAAGTATGTATTTTAGCATCAACTGATTTTTTTATTTACCTCCTGACTTCTTCAATGCATATACTATATTTAAACTCTAATGTCACCACTTTTCATTATTAGTTGAGTTTCCCAGACTACCAAATTTCGAACAAGAGAAAATGTAGATGTAAATTAATTTCCATATGCAGAAAATATATTACTTAAAAGCAATCAAATAACTTGGTCATAATAAGACTACAAATATATGAAAAAAAGTCCATTCTCTAGAGGATGTGTGGACTTCGAGGACACTGTAAAATTGACACTTTACCCAAATGTGTCCTAACACTTTGCCTACCAAAGTGAAAATAAGAAATGACCATACATCTAATATCTGTGTTTTAGAATCATCAACTATATTTTTAATTATTGCTGCATAAAAACTAGTGCAATAAAATTTTCTCCGAATTCCAAGCTAAGAAAAACTTGTTACGACTGATGCACTGTTATCGTTCGTTTTCCTGGACAAAAAGTTTTAAGGGTGCTTTACTGTCTCACTCTTAGCTTTGGTTTCAGTGGAATGTTAAATTGATTTTCATTGCCATTGCTTCTCTTATCCTTTCTACTTGGATAACTATGAGGCTAACTGCATCACTTTTATTATTTGTTTCTTTTCTTTTTACTATTAACCAGGGTATAAAAACAATTTAAGTCAGTAATATTTCTTTTAGATTTATTATGTGAATAAAATTTGTGTATGCATCAGGTAACGGGAAAAGATTTAATGAATAGATTTTTAATGAACCTCTGTATTATTTAGGGTTAAACTCAAGTCCTTTAAGAAAAAGGCCCCAGAGGATACTAACTGAAAAGGAAGTTCATTTCTCTCCCTGGGTAGTCCAGAGATGATCGGTCCAAGACTGGCAAGGTTGCTTCACAGCACAAAGTCGTTGGGGTATCTGGGTTCCTGACACCATACAGCCCCACTATTCCTTTAGTTGTGATCCTATATGGTTGAAACTACATTCTCTCTACATCTGTTTGTGAGCCAATAAAAAGAAGAAAACAGAGGAAGCCCTAGGAAGGTATCATTTTTTTTTTAAGGAGAAGTCTCAGAAATTGCATATAACTTTTCTGCTTATTTCCCATTGCTCTGAATTTAACCACGTTACAACTCATACTATAATGAAAGATGATAAGTGGTGAGGGCCAGCCACGTGCCTAGCTAAAATTAGGTGGAATGGTATTTATATTTCCATATGGAGGAAGAGGATGGGTAATGGAATAAAATTACCATCTCAGCCATAGCTTCTCTGCCTGATGTATTTCCAATTTACCATCTGGCCTCTTTTGTGCAATAAGAAAGTGACAGCACATTTCAGTGGAGGGTCTTTAGCTTTATAAATAGACAGGCATGGTTTGGCACTCCAGTCCCACTGATTATTAGCTGTAAATAGCTGTCAAGTTACTTAATGTTCCTGAGCAGCCATACTGACATCAAGGAACTATGTATAAAATATCTAACTCAGAGGTTTGTTGACCTAAGTATAATTTTTTTAATGTAGTATAAGTCCAAATTAAGATCATTGCAGAGAAAATATTATCTTTAGGAAGTTGCTTGAAATATTTATTGGGGTCCATTAGTTATAATGACACCTCAATCAACACAGTCTTCTGGATTTACTTCTCTAAGAACTTCCACGTACACACACCCCAGATAAGCCTGGATATATTAGAAAGGAAGACCAGAAATAACTACGTTTTACAAAACACGTGCTAAGGCATATTGTTCCATTGCATTTAAATAGGCAGGAACTGATATTACAGACCAAAGGCTAAATGCATATTTACTACTTCAGCTCTATGAAATTTAGTAAGTCGGTGCTACTTGGAAAGCAATGCTTTTCAAATGAAATAATTTTCCCCCACTAATATTTGTTTTGGTTTCAGTAATAAGTATGGAGACAGCTAAAAGAAAGATTGTGAGAGTGGGAGTCACCTGCAAGAATATATACTTGAATGATTTTCTCCTGATGTGCCTATTAGTTACTATGGTGACAATCTGTTCAAGCATTTAAAGGGAAAATAGTGTGCCTCATTTTTCCATCATTTGGATAACAGAATTTTTAATTTTAGTTAGCAAAGTTACGTTTAAAATTTTGCTTAGAAATTTGTTGACTTTTATGTTTTTACATGTATAACATGTTGATTTAGTGTGGTCTTCAAAATACAATTTTCAATTCACAGTTTTGTTAAAATTGTTAATTGCCCCAAATATTTAGTACAAAGGTATCAGAAAATGAAACATTTTCTTCAGTGTGTGCATATATTAGAAATCATATTTTAAAAGTAAAAATCATTAATGCATATATTCTATTTAAAAATGTATGTTTGGATAAGATATGCAATTAATATGGTCATTCAAGTTTTGATTAAGGTCTCCTATGAGTGTCTTTTATCTCTGAAGTAAAATGCATATCAGTACTTTCAGTAAACATTGAGTTTATTTTCAGTTCCATGATTAATCGTTCAAATTACTTATTAGCAATTTTCTCACATGTAAGACATTTAACTTAAGGATACTTTTATACTTTTTGTTTGTTTGTTTTCATTTTTTAATGTTTATTTATTTTTGATACATAGAAAGACATAGTGCCAGCAGAGAGGGGGGCAGAGAGAGAGGGAGACACGGAATCTGAAGCAGGCTCCAGGCTCTGAGCTGTCAGCACAGAGCCCAACACAGGGCCCGAACCCACCAACCACGAGATCATGACCTGAGTCCAAGTAGGACACTCAACAGGCTGAGTCACCCAGGCACCCTAAATTAAGGATAATTTTAAAGTTAAATGTAGTTTTACCTTGAAAAGATCACTTCAGCCTGTCCAGCTAGTAATATTTGGTGTCAGGAATTATAGTCCATTGTTTATCCTTGCTTGTTTTATTGATATTATAAATAATGTAAAACAAAGTAGGTAAATTTGAGGACAAAATTTAATTATAAATGAAAAGAAAGTTGCAATCAATCCAAGCACTGTTGTAATTAGAATTGAGGATCTAAAATAATTTCAAGCAGCAAAATAATGACACAATTGTATTTCTAAATTTCCAACTTCATTGGAAATGAACAATGGACAACTTAATTCCGAACATTTGCTACTCTTTTCAAATACTGCCTATTTTTCCTACCTTTTGTTTTTGTTTGTTTGTTTTGCCTGCCTCTGAATATAGGTATGCCATTTGTGATCTACCTAACATCTGGCCCTGATAGGGTTAACCAATTCAGTCATTTGCTTTTATTTAATGATTTCATATTTCACATCTTTTTGGGTTGCTTTCCCTTCCACTCTTTTCCTCACCCTCTCTCTCATTTTTTATTTGAATATAGTTGTCACATAAAGTTTCATTAGTTTCAGGCATACAACATACTGATTCAACAAGTCTATACATTTAGCTATGTTTACCACAGGTGTATCTACCTTCTGTCACCATACAGTGTTATTACAATACCATGAACTTTATTCCCTACGTGGCACCTTTTATTCCTGTGACTTCTTAAAATTCTGTGATTTTTTTAATTCCATAACTGGACATTTATATCTCCCATTCACCTTCACCCATTTTCCCATCTCTTTAATCCCCTCTCCTCTGGTAATCATCAGTTTTTCCTCTGAATTTATAGGACTGATTCCACTTTTTCTTTGTTCATTTGTTTAGTTTTTTAGATTCCACATACAAGTGGAATCGTATGGTATTTGTCTTTTATTGACTTATTTCACTTAGCATAGTACCCTCTAGATCTATCCATTCTCTTATATTATCAAGGAAAACAAAAGCAAAAATAAACTATTGGGACTACATCAAAATAAAAACTTTTATACAGTGAAGGAAACAATCAAGAAAACAAAAAGGTCATGTACTGAATGGGAGAAAATACTTGCAACTGATACATCTGATAAGAAGTTAAAATCTAAAATATATAAAGAACTTATACAACTCAACACACACACACACACAAACACACACACAGACACACACACAATCTGATTAAAAAATGGACATTTTTTAATGTCCATTAAAAGAGAACAGGAATAGTTATTTTTCCTGAGGAGACATTCAGATGGCCAACAAACATAGGAAAAGATGCTCAACATCACTTAGCATCAGGGAAATGCAAATCAAAACCACAATGAGATTTCATCTCACACCTCTCAGAATGACCAGAATCAAAAAGACAAGAAAGAACAATTGTTGGTGAAGATGTGGAGAAAAAGGAATCACTGTGCACTATTGATGAAAATTCAAATTGGTGTAGCCCCTGCGGAAACCAATATTAAGGTTCTTTCAAAAATTAAAAGTAGAAATACCACATGATCAATAAAGCACCCCAGTGTTCAATGATAGATGAATCGATAAAGAAGAGGTGGGATGTGTATGTTTACGTGTGTGTGTGTGTGTGTGTGTGTGTGTGTGTATAATATATATTATTCTGCCATAAGAAAAAGAATGGAATCTTGAGACTCTATTCTTATCTTTAATTTTGTTTCCTTAAATCCAATTAAATTTACTTTAACAAGACTACCTGTAATGTATTGTTCATTCATAGGTTCTCTAGCTATTTAAGTCATATAATCCATTGAGAACTAAATATTTTTAGCTTCATAATGGGTACAGTTATTGTGCTTATCTTCTGAGGATATTGGAAAGGTTGAAATATCCATCACTTCAAACATTGGAAAGTATCAGTGAATTATCATTATTCTATAATGTGTCTATTGTATGTTTTTTAAATCACACACACACACCCCTATACAGTTATTTTCTGAATAATCAATGTCCTCACAGGAACAAATATCAGTAATGTTAATATTCCATCAAAAAATCAGATCAAATTGTACAAAATCATCAGTGATATTAGATATCCCTTAAAATTTTAACTAAATGTGGATGGTCCTTTAGAAGCAGCTTTTAACTGAGGACGTTAAACATTTATCTTCACTATGTCCATCTTCCAGTCCACCTCTGGGTACCCCTTAGGAATATTGTCTTAAGACAACCCATTATTTACTCATGAGGTACCAGGTAGTGAACAGGATTATCAAAATAAAATTATAGACATGTGCACTCTTGTAAGTCTTAATCCCCAAATGAAGAAAAAGAAACCAGACACAGACACACAGATACACACACAATCACAAAGTAGAAGTGGTCAATAAATAGGGTTTGTGAAGATGAGACTCACAGAACCTCAGTGAATTTTCTCCCTGACAAAAGCAAGAAAACCCCTGGCAAAATTATCCAAATGAGCCATTTCTGAATGATGGAAATTAATCAAAGGCACAGAGCAAGATAAAAGCTTTTGTTCAAAAAAACCACTAAGCCTTGTGAAAACTTCAAGTCTGTGACACTTTAGCATGGAACTACTCTTCTCACCTATATATTCAGCACCATGAAGTGGCAGCCAGGAAAACCCAACAGCCTTAAAGCTAATGGTGGGAGAGGATATCTTTTGAAGCTCTGTTAATAGTCATCTCCTTCAATCAATAACACCACGGCTGCTTATGGCTGTAATTTCCGGTGGAGCAAACAAAAACTTATTCGAAATGAGAATGGGATACCTAATGAACTGGTCCACAAACAGCAGACTATTAAAAGCTCCAACATATTCATGGCGATATAAAAGATGAGTTCATACACAGAGTTGTGTTCATACACAGGAAGGACTTGGAAAGGTCAGGGCCCAAAACACTCACTCTGGGCTTACTTTGTGGACCTCTAAAAGCTGGACATAAAAGCTAAGGTTGATTTCTAAGTTTCATAAAAATTTGAAGGTGTGTATTCCCAAACAGATCTCTATGCCAAAAGGTGGAGTACATACTAGGTCAACACATTTAAGGAAGTCTTTTGACAGATCATTGGTTGACTACCAAACTACGAAACCAAAAGTTAATCAATTTGCTAAACATCTCTCAAGTTAAACAGATCAAGACAAAATATAAAGGACACAAGTAACCACTTACTACAGAATTTAAAAACATATTAGTGAAATATTATAAGCAAACTTACCAATACATCTAGCCAGTAAATTTGACTAGTAATATAAAATAGACAAATTTCTTGAAAGAGACAAATTTCCAAAGTTCAAGCAAGAAGAAATAGATAACATAAGTAATCCTATATGTACTAAAAACACTGAATTTATGGTTGAAACCTTCCTATAAAGAAAACTCCAGGACAAAATAGCTTCACTGAAGAATTTTAGTAAACATTTAAAATTAATACTTCTATATAATCTCTTGCAGAAAATTGATGAGAGAATACATCCCAAATCATTTGATGAAGCCAGTTCTACTCTTATAACAAAACTAGACAGATATTATAAGTAATTACACATAAATTGAAAAATTGCGAGTAAATGAAGGTATAAACCAATGCCTATCAATAACATGTGTAGAAATTCTAAACATAAATTTAACAAATCAAATACATTGATAAATACGAAGAATAGTCATGATCAAGGGGGATTAATCCGGGAATGCACATTAGCTTAACATTCCATAATCAATCAATAGGATTCATTATATTTACAAAAGAAAAATAAATAAACATGTGATAAGTAAGCATATAAGAAGCATTTAATAAGTTATAACACACGTTTGATTTCACCAAAAAGAAAGAAAGAAAGAAAGAAAGAAAGAAAGAAAGAAAGAAAGAAAGAAAGAAAGAAAGAAGAAAGGGACTCTGGGTAGCAAAGTTGGTTAAGTGTCTGACTTTGATTTTGGCTCAGGTCATGATCTCGTGATTCCTGGATTTGAGGCCCACCTCAGGCTGTGCACTGACAGTGTGGAGCCTTGCTTAGGATTCTCTCTGTCTCTCTCTGCCCCTCCCCTACTTATGCTCTCTCACTCTCTCTCTCAAAATAAAGAAAAAAAAATAATAAACTTAAAAAATAAATTTGAAACTTTCAGAAAACAGGAATATAAGGGAATTTCTTACCCAGATATAGGAGATCTGAAAACCAAAACTGCTAATTTCAGTCTCAGTGCCTGGCTAACTCTGCAGTTCATAGAACCATCTACAAATTGGAAATATGGTGGTAAAAGTGCAGAACTTGAGTCAGAAACCTGGGTTTTAATCCATACTTTGCCATTTCCTTGCTCTGTGATGTTTGTGATTTCACTCTCTCATTGTAGAGCAGGATATTTAGAGGACCACTTGGGGCTGCTGGTAATTTGAAATGAACCTAGGTACACAAAGCCAACTCAGTAGGTGCCGAAGGCCCAGCCCCATTCTGCTGGTGGCCTTGGAGTGGTTCAGATACCACTCAGATATCAGAGGCATTAGTATTTGATTAAAGACATAGTCTCTAAAAAACTGAAAAACCGATTCCTTTTATTTCTCTCTGTACATCTGGTACACTTCTTTTTTTTTTTTTTTCTGGTACACTTCTATGTACACAACATGCAATGAAACATTTTTAAATAATGGACTGATCAAATATGAAGTATAGCAAATACGGGGGACAGGAAAAAAAAAAGACTTCCTTAACCTATGCCCAAATAACTCCTTTAAAATCTGAATTATAACTGGCTAAGAGAGGATCATTTCTTATCTGTGAAGTATCCTTGTCTGAACAATCAGAAAGTGAGTGGATTCTCTGAATCATGAAGTCAACATTTAACTTGTTGTGTTCTACAGAAAGCTACTCTTTGGTGAAGCTCTGTAAAGATAAGGTATCAGGGGCATTGCTTATCACCCTCTTGGAGTCTTGCCCTGCACACAGATTTCCAGAGATCCTTTAAACATTTAAATTAGTTTAATGTAATGTTTCTTTTTTTTTTGAACCATCAAAATTCTCTTTTACTGAATTCTGATGAATTCAAAGTAAGGAAGAGAAGTCATCAGAATCTATTTTAACTCCTAACAAAACTAGTGTTCCGTGGAACACACATTGGGATCTACCCCCTTAAGTCACAGGGCACATTGTAAAACCTGCATCAACATTAAAATGAATTTTTTTTTTCTGCAGAAACTTGTTCGTTTCACATAGGCTAGAAGAAACAGTTGAGCTTCATTCAATAAAAGATCTACTCTACGAATGAATACTCCATGATTTCATTGACTTAAATTAATGCTGTTATTACCTCTACTTTGATACGTTCTTGCATTTGTCTATGTTTGAGAGCAGTATAAGATTTTCTTCAAATCTCACCACAGGTTATATAGTTCTAAAAAGAACCCTGAAGGGTATAGAAATGCATCTATCTACATTGTTATTGAAATTACAGATGGAAATCTATTCCTCATTTTGCCTGAATTCTTTGGTTGCAGACTTTTCCTTTAGTAAAAATTTGTTTATGTGATAAGGAGTCTGCTCTAAATATATAAAAATAAAATTACTCTCAAACTCATTAGACAATTGGCCTATAGCATAATGAATCTCAGAATTAGCATTCATTTTTGAAACCTAAATGGTTTAACTTATTGCTACACCAGCTCTTTATTTCATGGACTATAAAGTTCACGAAATATTGAGCTTCATGGGCTATGAAATAAAAGCCTATAAAAGTGTCTTGGAATGTGTAATTATCTGCTAGATCGGACATTTTTACCAAACCCATAATAAAATTCACTGGGAGTTTTCTGTTAGAATCACTTGATATCTAAAAACAGGGTAAACTAATTGGAAAACAGAGAAGGCCATTATGATATGCAAATAAAACAAATGAATGGCATTTAATAACAAGATCACATCATCCAAAATTATTCAATACAATTAGGTTTTCTTAAACCACTTTTATACCTGCTGAAAAATCCCAGAAAATGAGTAAACAGGTTTAATTACAGAAAATCAAACAAAATCACTATCACCAAAGGTCTAAATCTGATACTTGACAGTTTTAGTACTTATTTTATTTTCACTTCAAAATCAACTGAGAAATTGTTTAGCATATTTAATGTATCTTTTGGTGAGCTACAAGCTCTTGCTCTGTCTGTCTCTGTCTCTCTCTGTCTGTCTCTCTCTCTCTCTCTCCTGCATTACAGATTTACAATTACAACAACCTAAGAGGGGAAAAATCATTTCATGTAATCCTGACTTATTTCTTGCCATGTAGGTATCTAAATTTACTTTTCATTACTATTTGATTTTAATCAATAGGACTAGTGATTGAGGTTCTTGTGTAGTGCCTTACTGCCTTCAGATGCCTAACACATTTTCTTTCTTATATCCCATTAACATATATCCTGACAATGCCCTCTATCCTGTCAACTGGATATTTCCCTGAGGACATACTGGAGGAAACTTTACCTTCATTTATCTCTTGCTGTTAAACTGTCAGCATTTATCTTCATTCTTTATTTCAAATATTCTCCTAAAATCTGGTTGAAGTTTAAAATACATTATTCTAAACATTCAACTTAATATCCTATATGTGGACTGTGCATTTTCGTCATCATATACCTGACCAAAATTTTAAATTATTCAGATATTGTTAAGTTATTCAGATAGGCTGATACTTGACTGTTGGTGAATATATACACCAAAAGCTTTATAAAGAGTTTTATTTCACGCTGCATTTTCTTGCCAATTGTCTCCTCCTTTTTTAGCATAATTACTGCAATAGGACAACAGCTAATTGTCCTATGATATTTGCTTCACTTCTATAACAGAATGGTTGATCATTTTTCTGGACTTACAGCAATGATAAGGACTACATTTCCAGCCACCCTTGGAGATTTGTATAGTTCCTTGGCTAATTCTTACCAAGTGGTACAATGGTAGGTTCTGGGAATCCTCCTTCATGCCAGCTCTTAAGTGTGCTTTGCCCTTTTCTTCTTTCTTCTTCTTTTTTTTTTTCCATCTGTTACATCAAGAATTCGAGCAGGTCCATGGGGCGCCTGGGTGGCGCAGTCGGTTAAGCGTCCGACTTCAGCCAGGTCACGATCTCGCGGTCCGTGAGTTCGAGCCCCGCGTCAGGCTCCGGGCTGATGGTTCAGAGCCTGGAGCCTGTTTCCGATTCTGTGTCTCCCTCTCTCTCTGCCCCTCCCCCGTTCATGCTCTGTCTCTCTCTGTCCCAAAAATAAATAAAAAACGTCGAAAAAAAAAAAAAAAAAAAAAGAATTCGAGCAGGTCCTAAGCAGTGGCATGGCTCCTAGGCTGACTTGCTACACTTTCATAAATTTACATGGTAGAGAAACAAAAATTCCACGTGGATATAGACAGTTGGGCTGCACTCAGGGCACAGCAGACAGCATGAGCTTCATACTCACCTCAATGGTCCTTGTCCCACCCCCAAGTCTACGAGAACAAGCCAGAACAGACCTACAG
Organism: Prionailurus bengalensis; assembly: GCF_016509475.1. Classification (NCBI taxonomy): domain Eukaryota; kingdom Metazoa; phylum Chordata; class Mammalia; order Carnivora; family Felidae; genus Prionailurus; species Prionailurus bengalensis. Next base: position 180,646,309 of record NC_057345.1, on the reverse strand, counting down.
GAATGCTATGCGCACAGCTGAGAATCACTGAGCTTGTGGAAACTCAATCTTAGAGAGTTTCTGGCAAATCTGCCCAACATTCACCCAAGAGGAAGACACTCTCAATTGTCCTGAATGTAAGCAAATTTCTCTTGCAAATAGAAGGAATACTTTTCTATCTCAGAATGCCTCTGGGGAGGGGAGATATCTTCAAAGAGGAGTGATGCCTCTGGAAGAAGTGACTACCTAATCGGTCCAGGGATGCCTGCTTATATAATAACCATTCTTAAATTGGCTCCTAACCTTAGAACATGTGCAAAAGTGCCAGATTATTAAGAATTATCACCTAAAACTTTTTCTCAAATATGGGTGTAGTGACACCATGAAAATAAAGGTCACAGCAGATGCATGGTGAAATGCTATGATAGAATGTGATTTTAATGGAAATGAGCTACCCCATTAGTCCTGGATACTTATCTCCTAACTTGTATCTGAGAACACAACTTCTGATGTATAGGAGTCATTTTTATTTTGACTTATCTTTTTAAACTCAAAATGGAATCTAATTCTTACTGATGCAATTGGTTTTTGTTTGTTGTTTAAAAATATGTCAAAATGATATAATTTAATATTGGTGACTTTGCAAAACATAGAAAAGTAGAAAAAAGAACAAAGCTACCATAATTTATACATCTAAAATTAACTATTAAAATTCAATATATATGGTGTTTCAAATGATATTATAATGGAATATTTATTCATAAATATTTGTGTACATTTTTTATTATTTTGTGAATGGAGTTACTGAGATCAAGTTACTGAGATCAAGTAAGACTCTTGAATTGAAATGTCAAAATTGTTTTCTTAAAATGAATTTCATACATGTCCACTGAGAGTGAATGAGAGTAATTTCTTTAACATGTTTTAACTTTTTTTTTAGTTTGCTAGTGAACTTGTGCATCTTTATATGTTTAGTAAGTACTTATTTTTTTATTTTTTTGCTGAACATTGATATCTGTTTTTGGTTAGTGCGTGTCTTAGGATGTGTGGCTAAATCCATTTTCCTTCTCCTGTTACAGTTAGTTGGTTCAGGTCATATACCTCTGCCCAATGGAATGAAGGCAGTACTGATTTCAGTAACTCCCAGACTTAGACTATAATTAGCTTTCCATGATCCATCCCCTTCCAAATAAATTATGCTTTTGGATACTACATTTTAAAATGTATACATTACTAAAACGTAGATATCCTTATGCTTCATCAGATGTTGGGCATACATCATTGCCTTTAGATTTAATTACCAAAAAAAGACACATCTCTAACTCCCACTCCATTAGTTCCCCACCCCACGATGTTCTCTTCTATCACCTCCTCCAATAATTACACTCATATCAAGAGTGTGTATGTATGTATGTATGAATATATATATATATATATATATATATATATATATATATATTTCAGTATAAAACCGAAATAACCATTTCATAGTACTTCTATAACCTACTAAAATTATTGCCTTACAATTATGCTTACTAATTTGTTTATAATAATTAATGAATTTCACAATTTTATTATGTTTTAGCTTTTTTTTTCTCTGATGTTTTAGGGTTTTTGCCTTATATCCAGTTATTTTTTTTTCCCTCCTATAATTTGACTTTGAAGTTATATTCTGATTTCACTCTGGAGATACTGACAGTTTCTAATGGATGCTAAGAATGAGGTTGTCATTTCAGAATAAACCAAAAGAATTTATAGGGTTATTCTTTCAAATCTTCAGAAGGTTCAAGGCATTGCTATTTTGCTTTAAAAAGTATAAAAAAGGACACAAGTACAGGGAAGTCTTATTAATCTATCTATCACCCCAAATGAGTCTAGATAGAATAGGCTGATCATATAAATTTGAATAACGGTAATATTCTGCCATCAACTTCCAGGGGGCATTCATTAGGTATGACAAAGAGGAATCTTACTTGGATATTGAGTTCCATGATATTAAGGTAATCTACTAAAATTGAAATGCAGATATTATCTTTTCAAACTAGAACAGTTTTCTTAACCGGTTACATGAGAAATATGATGTGAGGGCTAAAGAAATTGTATTTGTAAATCACTTAAAAGTCAGCTGAAATATATAACTTTTTAAATGCCAACTAGTATTATTTTCATATTATTACATTCTGTTATTTTGCAACTATAACAGAGCAGTGCTTATGTACAAAAATTGTTTTAAAAGGTAATCTACATGACTCATACTTGTAAATATCAATCCAATTTCAGTTTCTCATGGAAAAAAAAAAATTCTACAGTCAATTCCAGTGTCACAATGACATTACTTAACGACAATTAAGAGTTAGAAAGTTTATATGGTTATTATTGCATTTTGAAGCAGAAAACTAGGATGTCCATTATTTTACAAACTTAATTCTCCCTGTGATTAAAAATCTACTAGCAGAAAATGAGGTACTTAGTGACTTTCTTGACTCCTGAAGTGATAATACCTTCATTTTACATCAGAGATTAAATTAGTAATTTGAGGACAAAGTCTATTAGACACTACCATGGATTCAGATTAACACACCTCTTCCAATCACTATAGTATAGGTTTAGACGCTCTACATGTAGAGATCATTAATTTCACAGACTGCCTTGCCCAATAATTGCAGTTGTTAAATTATGTCAATGTAGTCTTGGGCAGTTTCCTTGTTACTTGATCAGTATACAAGTTTCATTTTAAAGCCTAGCTAATAACCATCTGTCTTCTGGAAAGATGTAAAATAAAATTAACGTGTGCTTCTAAAGTGGCATGTGCATTGACTTGAGCTATTATAATTTACTTTTTATTCATCTTCCATTTTGTAGTAAGTCGGAGTCATTCTTAAAATCTACCTATGAATGAACAGTACTATGTATAGACACAGGTGTGAGGTTTTGTGATATTTTATCAATAATGAAGTCAATTTCCTTGTGTTCAAGAGTAACCAAGGATCTTACCAAGGGCTAACCAAGAGCTTACCAAGATCTTTGTGATTAGTGTCCAATATTGGCATAAATTTTATCTAAGGAGATACCTCACTTTTTTAAATTTGCATGTATTGTGGTATATTGTCTAACATTATTCATATTTATATCCCATACAAATCTAATAAATCATATAAACTTCAACATGATAGCTATGAGACAATAGAATTATCACATTTATTTAATTTTCTACGTCTTAGCTTGTTGCTTACATGTTTCTATAAAACTGAAGGAACATTTACCATTTTAGAGCAAGCCAGTACAATAGTGTTCCTTATTTAAAAAAAAAAAAAAAGAATGCTTTAAAAAGCAATGCTTGGTCACTAAACTTTAAATCTGATACATTAAAAGTAAAAATAATACAAGGAATAAAGAAAACAAGACAGGAATAATTGTGTTTCATGGGGCCTCAGAAGCCTAGTTTAAACAAATGATAGTCAACTTTAAAATATTTGAACTCAATCTAATTATTTCCAATAAGAAAGTGTGAAGAGTCCTTCTGGCCTGATTCCATGTGAAACTGATGAAACTATATATAAATATCTTAAAGCCTCCAGAAAGAGTCCTAAGGGGTGGTATCAATGAAGAAACATCTATAAATCTCTAAAAATTCAGCAAAATAGGTGAGAGCTTATGCTTTGAACCAAAACCTTTCTTTCCCTTTCTTCCCCCAGATCAGCATGGCAGAAACTGCACTCCAGATTGTTGGTCTCAATGTTGTACTCCTTTCCACTTTGGCACCCATACTGAGGACTTTCTTTATGTGAGGAACAAGATGTCACCATTTCTCAACCTGTCCCAACAACATGTTGTTGAATTAACGCCCCAGAAAGTGTGGTAGAGAGGTAGGAAATCTTTTCTTATCCTTAATACCCACTTATGAAATGGAAGATCTGCTTTGGGCATGGCATATTGAGAAGACTGATGCCCTGATCACTCTTGCATTTAGCAAAAGCACCCAAGAATGACAAGCCAAAAGCACTCAAGGATATCACCCTTCCCAAGAAGTGCTGAGCCCCTAAGGGAGGGGTGCCATTCTCAGAGAAGCTTGAAAGCTCAGAGATTTTCCCAGGTATGGGCAAAGACAAACAACCATTGAAATAGTCCCTAATCTTTTCCCAAAATTTTGACTTCATTTGGAGTAGAGAGTGAAGAAGCTCAAGCCTAAAGTCATTCTCAAGAACAATAGAGGTTGGGGTGAAACAAACTTAAGAGAAGATCCAAAAATGCAGACCAAACTGTAGGCTACCTAGTTTTCAGCTATTTCAATAAACCTGAAAGTAGGAAGTTTGGAGGAGTCCTCCTGGAGTCAGAACAAAAATAAAATAGTAACGTCAGCTACTGAAAAGAGCCAGAATTTAATTGGATTTGCTTGTAGAATTTTAATAGCTTAAGCAATGCCCTGCAGAATTATCGAAAAGAATTGAGTAAGCAGCTAGGGCAATTTAACACGTGGGCATGGTCAAGTAAGAGAGTCCTCCTAAACCACTGTCATCTCTGGATGACTAGAAACAACATTCAAGACTGAACACTGTGTGTGTGTGTGTGTGTGTGTGTGTGTGTGTGTGTACATACATGTGTATGAATGAGGAATAGAAGGGAGTAGACTCCATTAAATAATCAGTCATCTAAAGCAGTCACTAAACATATAACTAAAAATAACAATAAGAAGCTTAAAGGGAAGGTAGAGCCAGTATCCAGAATTGGCACAATATATTATCTAGCATGTCCGGTTTCTAACAAAAATTTAAAAGGCATGAAAAGAGAGGAAGAAACAACTCATACGGCAGAATAAAAGAGCGTGCACGCACACACACAAACACACACACACACACACACACACACGCTCCTATGAGAGAACCAGATAACAGATTTATCAGATTTTAAAGTAACCATTATAAACATGTTTATAGAATAATGGAAACCATGATTAAAGAAGTAAATGTTGATATGATGACAATGTCACAATAAGAGAGGATATCAATAAAGGGAAAGTATAGAGATGAACCAAGCAGAAATCATGGATTTGAGAATTATATTAACTGAAATAAAAAGTTCACTAGAGGGGCTCCATAATAGACTGAAATTGCAGAAGAAAGAATAAGATAACTTGATAGATTGATACAGGGATCATGCGAGCCTAAAAACATAGAGAAACATAATAAAAAAAATGAAGAGGGCCTCAAAGAAATGTGGGGAACTATTAAGAACAGTGAAATGGATATAAAGAAAGTACTAGAGAGAGAGGAGAGGACAAAGCATAGAATGCATTAGAAAAGATAATAATTTAAAATTTTTTAATGTTTATTTATTTTTGAGAGAGAGAGACACACACAAGTGTGAGCAGGAAAGAGGCAGAGAGAGAGGGAGACACGGAATCCAAACTGTCAGCACAGAGCCTGACATGAGGCTCGAACTCAAGAACTGTAAGATCACGACCTGAGCTGGAGTCAAATACTTAACCAAGCGATCCACCCAGGTGCCCCAGAAGAGATATTGTTTTAAAAAGTACTTTAATTTGATGAAAAACATTAAACTATAAATCCAGGAAGCTCAGTGAATTCCAAATAGGATAAAGACAAAAACATTCACAGGCACACCATACCAAAAGTGCTAGAAGTCAGAGGAGAAGAAAATCTCAAAAGCACTAAGAGATAAATGACTCATTACTTAACAAAAGAAACTCAATAGGATTAAGAGCTGAATTCTCAGTGGAAAAAATACAGGCCAGAAAACAGGAGGATAACATATTCAAAGTACTCAAAGAATAGAACTTAATTAAGAATCCTATATTAAGCAAAGCTATCTTTTATAAATGAAGGCTAAGAAAAGACTTTCCTAGACTAAAAACGACAACAAAACCAAAACAAAAATAAACTGAGATAAATTGATGCAACTAGATTCACCTTACAAGAAATACTCACAAAGTCCTTCAGGCTGAAAGCAAGTGACCCCGGATAGTAATTTGTATTCACATGAAAAAACAAAAGCATCAGTAAAAGTAATTATGTAATTTTACAAGACAGAAGAAATCATATTTTCCTCTGTCTTCTCTGCTGATTTAAAGCAATTGCATAAAAATAGTGTATTTATAATATATTATTCAGCCTATGAAAAATAAATACCATATATGTAATGTATTTGTCAACAATAGCACAAAAGAGGTAAAAAGAATAAAACTCTTTGGGTTAAGAAAATGACTACAGATAAAAGTAATTAGATATGCTGGGTTTAAAACATTAATAAATATCATATGTGTAATTATAATATTGCAAACAAGGGAGAGGGAATAGAGGAACATGTCTATTTATCACTAGGATTAAGTAATTATGAATCAGAAAGTCATTCAGATAAGTTCAAATGTATATGGTAAACTTTAAAGCAGAAATAAATGTAATAACAATGTAACTTATAGACTGAAATTATTATTAAACTTTAATATTTATATGATGAAATATTTACTTAATAAAAATAAATTTAAAAAAAAGATGAACAAAATATGTCAGAAAACCTAGAGAAAATTTTAAAAAGTGAAGTGGCAGACATAAATCCAACTGTATAGATAACAACATTAAAGGATACACCTCTATGAAGCATTAGAAGAACTAATACCAAATCTTTATAAAATCCTCCTCCCTCAAAAAATAGGTAAGAAAACACTTGCCAACTAACTCATTGTGCCACAATTATCTTGATACCAAAACCAAAGAGATCAAAACTACAGACCAGATCTCATAAATATGTATGCAAAATGTTCCACAAAATACCAGCACCCTGATTCCAACAAAATAAAAATAATTATACAACAGGACCTAACGGGACTTATCCCAGGAATTCAAGAACATTTCAACATCTCATATCAATTAACGTAATACATCACATTAAAAGAATAACGAATTCTATCATAATGAACTATCATATGATAGTTTCAAGAGATGCAGAAAAATCACTTAATAAAAATACAATGTTTCATGATGGAAACACTCAACAAACTAGGCACAGAAAGAAACCTCCTCAACCTGTAAAAAAATCTACAAAAAATCCTCAGTTATAACATATTTAATAGTAAAAGACTGAATTATTTGCCCCTAAGATCAGGAACAACATAAAGAATGTTCACTTTCACTACTTCTTTTCAACATTATTTTGGGGATTTTATCCATGGCAATTAGGTAAGAAAAAGAAACAAAAGTCATCCAAAGTGGAAAGGAAGAAGTAAAAATAACTACCACAAATGACATGATCCTGTGTATCCTAAGGAATCCATTAAAAAACTATTAGAAATAATAAATGAAACAGCATGTTCACAGGATACAAAGTTCATTATACAAAAATCAATTGCAATTGCAGCAAACATTCTGAATGTGAAAATAAGAAAACAATTCTATTTAAAATATCTTCAAAATAATACTCAAAAACAATTTTACAAAATAAATGCAAAGCTTATTCTCTGAAAAACAGAAAACATTCCTGAAATAAGTTAAAGATATAAATAATTGAAAAAGCACCTGTTTCAAGGATCAGAAAATATAACATTGTTAAGACCAAAATAAATCCAGACTGAGACTCAATGCAATCCAATTAGCATCCTAGCTGACTTTGTAGAAATTGACAAGCTGACTCTAAAATTCATATGGAATTGCAAAGGACCTAGAATAAGGTACCATATCACACCCACTAGGGTGACTAGAAACAAAAAGTCAGATAATAACAAGAGTTACTAAGGATTTGAGGAAACTGGATAGCTTCATAAACTGCTGGTGGGAATATAAAATGACAGAGTCACTTTGGAACAGTCTGGCAGTTTATCAAACAATTAAACAGGTAACAGAGTTACCATACGACCCAGAAATTTTCCTACTAAGTATATACTTAAGAGAAATGAAAGCCCATGCCCACACAAAAACTTTTACACAAATGTTCAGAGCAGTATTCATTATTCATATTAGGCAAAAAATAGAAACAAGTCAGTGCCCATCAACCGACAACTGGATAAACAAAATATGGTATATCTATACAATGAGTCATAATACCTTTTTATTTGGGGAATCCTCAGAAAGCAGCCATTGTTTGGTGGGTTTGTTTTTGTTTTCTTGTAGACAGGTAGAAGCTGAGGAAAGATAAAAAGAAACAAAACACCATTTCAAGTCTCTGATTGGAACTAGCATCCCATCCAAAATTGTCACTTCCATCCACATTCTAACAGTTAAGTAGGCAAGCCCTGAATCGATGAAGAGGGAATGTCTTCTCTACCTAATAGAATGGTAGACATTGCAAAGCCTTGTGGCAAAAGGTGTGGATGTATAACGCTGTTAAGGGAAGAAGACAAGAGCTGTAAACAAGAATCCAATCTGACATAGTACAAATTATGGGTGTAATCCCAGGCTATCTCTAAGGTTCCCTCCTTAGAATTTATTTTTTTCTCCTCTCATAGACTGCAGTGTGAAAATGGAAGTAGCCAAATTTCAAACATGCAGGTCAGGATGATATACTTACAGATGTCAGAGCTATAGGATAGAAGGAACCTGGGTGCCAGAATTACTTTTTTGAGCAGAGCTAAACTGTAAGCCTAGATTTCTGGACTGTTTATGAGAGACACTCTATGGCTATGTTATGAAAATTTCAATATTTTGAAAGATCTTACAGTATGCTTAATTTAATAGTACAATTACTATAATCTTAATGTGGCTGATCTTATTGGATGTGACAGGAATAAACTGAGTGTTGTCTGGGTGTAGTAAAAAAAAAACAATATATCAACCATAACCAAACATATTAGTAAATACAGACACATTTGTTTTATCTCAGTGTGTAATAGTAAAAATTAAATCTGCTATATAATAAATGACGAGTATAAAGAGTATTGTCAAAGTCAAAGATTAGGGTATAATGAGGGAGACCTCCCTAGTCTATAGAGTCAAGAAAGGTCTCGCTAAAAAAGTGATGTTTAAAGTTTCCTAAAGGCAGAATGGTAATTACATAGGTAAAGGGGTTAAGGGTGTTAAAAGGTATTCCAAACACAGAGAAAACCTAGTCAATTAATGACAAACAAGAAAGAACATGGCATATTGAAGAAGTGAAATACATTCTAATGGCCAGAGTTCAAAGAGTGAGGAAGGCGGACTGGAAGATGAGGCCCGATCTTAGAGACTCATATTAAAGATACAGAACTGTAAATAAAAAATAAAAATGAAAACAAAGAATACAGTACTGTGTACAGCACAGTAGCTGTAAACACGGCTTCAAACTGGATATGATAAATAATGTTTAAGTTTAAATATGTTCAGAATGTAGATAATTAGACTTTGCCGATTAAGAAGAATAATTGTGTTTGGGGCATGTTGGAATGGTCATTCCTTTAAGATATTTAAGTGGAAACATTCAAGGCATTGGAAGTCTAGATGGGGGCTCAGTCAACATTTCAAGAGGTCATATGTGTTTTAGTGTTACTTAAGTATTCTTAAGAATTAAAGTACAACTGATCAGTTTTTAATTCTGTATTTGTATATTTGCCTACTTACTACAATTTGTTTGTGATCCCCAAATCAATAGACATTGGTGTTTTCCTGGACAAGTGCAGAACAACAAAAAAAGTCACATGCCTGCCTCCCAAGTCCCCAGCTGAGATAGCATAAGGGGATACTCTGTCTTCTTGTTTCAGATCTCATTCCGCATGATCTATTTAGTGGCATATTTTTTGTGTGTGTGTGATGATTTCATCGTTTAAAATGGCCCTAAGCGTAGTGTTAAAGTGCTGTCTAGTGCCCTTACTGGTTAAGAAAACTGTGATGTGTCCTATGGAGAAATATATATGTTAAATAAGATTTGTTCAGCCAGGAATTGTAGTGCTGCCGTCCATGAATTCAGTATTAATGAAACAGCAATATATTTAAACAAAGTGTCTTTAAACAGATAAACATATAAAACAGTTATGTTTTGATCAATTGAAAAAATGCTACAGCCAGAGGCTTAGAAACTTAATCGGATTTCCCCTCATGTCAGTGATTCAGTAATCACTAATTCAGATCTGACAGTGGCTTTATATAGTACATAATTACTCTAAATAATGAGAATGAAATGTAAATAAAGTGTAGAGTTTCTTATATTTTCATGCCTATCCTTTAAGACATAGGCATTTAAATTTAGAATTTTAAGAATGTTTATGAGCCGGGCGCCTGGGTGGCTCAGTCGGTTGGGTGTCCGACTTCGGCTCAAGTCATGATCTCACAGTTCGTGAGTTCCAGTCCCGCATAGGGCCCTGTGCTGACAGCTCAGAGCCTGGAGCCTGTTTCAGATTCTGTGTCTCCCTCTCTCTCTGCCCCTCCCCTGTTCATGCTCTGTCTCTGTCTCAAGAATAAATCAACATTAAAAAAAATTTTTTTAATGTTTATGAGCAAGGACTTTATAGATATGTTTTTTGAGGTGAGAACTACATTACATATTTCTGCTGGCTTTCAATATATTTCATTTTGTGTTCTTATACAATATCATCTCTCAAATAACACTTAATCATCCATATATGTTACTTTATTTTTTTTAATGTTTATTTATTTTTAAGAGAGACAGAGACAGAGTGTGAGCAGGGGAGGGGCAGAGAGAGAGGGAGACCTAGAATCCAAAGCAGGCTCCAAGCTCTGGGCTGTCAGCACAGAGCCTGGATGTGGGGCTCGAACCCATGAACCGGAGATCATGACCTGAGCCATCCAGGTGCCCATATATTTTTTTTTTAGTTACTAAGAAGAAAAATGTATAATTAATTGGAATATACATGGGAAACATACAATTCTATGGAATAAAACATTTTGAGAGCAACTCGCAAGAGTATATATTCAAATTTAAATAAAGTGTATATATTACACATAATTAGGACATTTATGCAGAGTGAAGTTGCATTTGTTGAAATTTCAGAGAAACTAAAGTAAAAAAACATTGGCTGGCCTGATTTGTCTCATAAGTAATACACTAATTCATTGTGAGGTACAGTTCTATTGCCCATTATTTTAAAAAAGTACAACTTCATATATTGAAATATAAAACAAATGGACTAGTATTGGGAAAAAATTATTTCTGTGATTTTTTTGTAGGCTTATACAGAGATATAAGCTTATGAAAATTCATTATTCAAAAAGTAAACTTTCTTTAAGAACAGAAACATTAATTTGTGTACATTGTTATCTAAGAAATTGAATGTAGGTGACCAAAGACAACCAAAATTCAAAAATGGCAACTTACACCTGAAAGTCTCTCAAATCCCCTTTATTTTTAAAAATCTTCAGGGGCGCCTGGGTGGCGCAGTCGGTTAAGCGTCCGACTTCAGCCAGGTCACAATCTCGCGGTCCGTGAGTTCGAGCCCCGCGTCAGGCTCTGGGCTGATGGCTCAGAGCCTTGGAGCCTGCTTCTGATCTGTGTCTCCCTCTCTCTCTGCCCCTCCCCCGTTCATGCTCTGTCTCTGTCTCAAAAATAAATAAATGTTAAAGAAAAATTTTTAAAAAGTCTTCATAAACAGGCATAGAAAACACATGTAATTGTTTTAATTCCGGTTTAGTAACTAAGCTTCAATGTTTTTAATTGTTCTCAATGTTAAGTCAATATTTTTAGTTTTAGTTTCACCTTATTTTTTTAAAAAACTTTTCCCCGGGGCGCCTGGGTGGCGCAGTCGGTTAAGCGTCCGACTTCAGCCAGGTCACGATCTCGCGGTCCGGGAGTTCGAGCCCCGCGTCGGGCTCTGGGCTGATGGCTCAGAGCCTGGAGCCTGTTTCCAATTCTGTGTCTCCCTGTCTCTCTGCCCCTCCCCCGTTCATGCTCTGTCTCTCTCTGTCCCAAAAATAAATAAACGTTGAAAAAAAAAATTAAAAAAAAAAACTTTTACCCAAAGTATATGTGCACATAGTACAGTCAATCAGTTATAAGAGACGTAATAGGTATCATCATTTTCCTGGTCCTTTCTCCCACCTTCCACTTCCAAGTGGAAACTGCTCTCAATATTTTGTTGTTGTTGTTGTTTAGCTGAAAAGAATACTTACCTCCATGTTTTTAAATAATATTTTTAAGTTTTCAAATCTTGATTTTTCAGATATATATAGTAACTTTGACATCAACATGTAGAAAAAATTGAGATTTAACTGTCTTCTCCTCTCTCCTCTGTTTTATGATTGCTTCCACTTTCATTAAAAAATGTTCACTCTATAAATAGAGTTATTCTTATATTAATTATCCCTCATTACATGGAAAAGGAAGGGATCCCACCTCACTCCATTATCTGTGAGATCTTTCAGGAACAGACTGTGTGCCAGTGATTACAGAAGAATTTTTCTTTTTTTTTAAGAATTCCTTTTTTAATCATTTTTACAAATAGCAAAACAATGTTTAAAATAAAAGTGCTATAATATTAATCTCATTACTCCCTATGCAATGTATTTTCAAAGATGGCATTGAGATTTAAACAGCTTACCTTTTTTTTTTAATGTTTATTTATTTACTTTTGAGAGAGAGAGAGAGAGCGCACAAGTGGGGGGAAGACAGGGAGAGAGAGGGAGACACAGAATCTGAAGCAGGATCCAGGCTCTGAACTGTCAGCACAGGGCTTGAACTCACAAACCACGAGATCGTGACCTGAGCTGAAGTTGGACACTTAACCGACTGAACCACCAAGGTGCCCGTGGGCTACATTCTTACTTGCACACAAAAATAAACTCAAAATATTTTAAAGACCTAATGTGAGACCTAAAACTATACAACTCTTAGAAGAAAACATAGACAGTAAACATAGACATAGACAGTAAGTAATACCTTTGATATCAGCTTTAACAACACCTTTCTAGATATGCATCCTCAGGCAAGGGAAACAGAAACAAAAATAACTTATTAGGCCTACATGAGAATAAAAAGCTTTTGCACAGTAAAAGAAAACCATCAAGAAAATGTAAAGGCAATGTACCAAATAGGAGAAGTTATTTGCAAACAATATATCCCATAAGAGGTTAATGTCCAAAATATATAAGGAATTTAACAAGTCAACACCCAAAAGACAGTCCCATTAAAAGTGAGTAGTTGAAATAGAATTTTCCAAAATAAAAAGAGGCACTTAGCTGGCCAACAGACACAAGAAAAGATGTTGAACATCACTAATTACTAAGGAAATGCAAATTAAACTATGAGATAATACCTTACAATTGTCAGAAAATATCTTATCAAAATGATAAGAAATAACAAGTGTTGGCAAGGATGTAGAAAAAAAGGAAACCCTTGTGCACTGTTGGTGGAAAAGTAAACTGGTGCTGTCATTGTGGAATAGAGTATGGAAGATTTTCAAAAAATCGGAAATAGAAATACCATATGATTAATTAATTCCATTATTGGGTATTAACTCAAGAAAATGAAAACAAGAAGATATATGTACCCCTATGTTTACTGAAGCATTATTTATAAAAGCTAATATACAATATTCAAAAAGTAGCCCAAGTGTCCATTGAGAGATGAATGGATAAAGTTGTGGTATATATTACAACTAGATACTACTCAGCCATAGAAAAGAATGAGATCTTGTCATTTGTAACAACACGGATGGACCTAGAGGGTATTATCCTACCCAAAATAAGTCAAAGACAGATACCATTTGATTTCATTCATTTGTGAAATCTTAAAAAATCCAAATAAATGAACAAATGTAACATACAGAATCATAAAGACAGAGAACAAAATGGTTGTCAGAGCTTAGCTATGTGGAGAGATGGGCAAAATAGGTGAAGAGGTTTAAGAAGTACAAAGTCACAGGCATGAAAAGTCCAGCACTGGCAGATGACATAATAGTATATGTAGAAAGCCCTAAAGATACACCAAAAACAAAACAAAAACCCATAATGATAAACGAATTCAATGAGATCATAGGATGTAAAACCAGTATACAGAAGTGCATTGCATTTCTGTGTGCTAATAATAAGTAGCAGAAAGAGAAATCAGAAATGAACCATTTACAACTGCACAAAAAAAAATACAAAAGAATAAACTTGATCAAAAAGGGGAAAGACCTATACTCTGAAAATTATAAAACACTAATGAAAGACATTGAAGATGACATAAACAAATGAAATGATATTCCCTGTTCATGGATTGGGAGAACAAATATTGTTAAACTATTCACACTGCACAAAGCAATGTACAAATTTGATGCAAACCCTATCAAAATACCAAGAGCATTTTTCACAAAATTAGAAAACATAATCCTAAAAGTTGTACGGAACCATAGGAAACCCCGAATAATCAAAGCAATCTTGAAAATAACAACAAAACTGGAGGCATCACAATCCCAGAATTCAAAATCTACTACAAAGATGTAGTATTCAAAACAATATGGTACTGGCACCAAAACAGACACATAGATTAACAGAACAATATAGAAAAGCCAGAAATAAACGGAGGATTATATGGTCCATTGATTTTTGACAAAGGAGCAAGAATATGCAACAGGAAAAAGTCTCTTCAACAAATGGTGCAGGGAAAACTGGACAGCTACATGCAAAGAATGAAACTAGATCACTTTCTTACACCACAGACAAAAATAAACTCAAAATAGAATAAAGACCTAAAGTGATATCTGAAACCATAAAAATCCTACAAGACAGCACAGTCAGTAATTTCTCTTTGGCTATAACATTTTTTTTTTTTTAGAAATGTCTCCTGAGGCAAGGGAAACAAAAACAAAAATGAACTATTGGGACCGCATCAAAAAAAAAATAATAAATAAGTAAATGTACAAAACTGCACGGCAAAGGAAATAATCAACAAAAAGACAACCTACTGAATGGGAGAAGATTGCAAGTGACATGTTCAATAAAGGTTTAGCTTCCAAAATATATAAAGCACTTAAACAATTCAATATTTAAAAAACTAATACAATTTAAAAAATGAACAGAAAAAAATGAACAGATATTTCTCCAGATTAGACATAGATGCCAAAAGTTACATGAAAAGATGCTCAACTTCACTCATCATCAGGGAAATGCAAATCAAGGCTATAATCTGATATCACCACACACCTGTCAGAACAGCTAAAATCAACAACTCAAGAAACAAGTGTTGGTGGAGATATAGAAAAAATATAAGAAACTCTTTCGCACCATTAGTGGGAATGCAAATTGGTGTGGCCATTGTAGAAAACTGTATGGAGTTTCCTCAAAAAACTAAAAAATAGGGGCGCCTGGGTGGCGCAGTCAGTTAAGCATCCGACTTCAGCCAGGTCACGATCTTGCGGTCCGTGAGTTCGAGCCCCGCGTCGGGCTCTGGGCTGATGGCTCAGAGCTTGGAGCCTGTTTCCGAATCTGTGTCTCCCTCTCTCTCTGCCCCTCTCCCGTTCATGCTCTGTCTCTCTCTGTCCCAAAAATAAATAAATGTTGAAAAAAAAATTAAAAAAAAAACAAAACTAAAAAATAAAACCACCCTATAATCCAGGAATTGTACTACTGGGTATTTATCCAAAAAAATACAAAAATACTAATTCAAAGAGATACATACACCCCTATATTTATTATAGCATTATTTACAATAGCCAAGATATGGAAGTGCTCAAATGTTAACCGATAGATGAATGGATAAAGAAGATGTAGTATATATACATGATGGAATATTACTCAGCCATCACAAATGAAATCTTGCCATTTGCAACAATATGGATAGAGCTGGAGAGTATAATGCTATGAGAAATAAGTCAGATAAAGACAAATACCAAATGATCCCACTCATATGGAATTTAAGAAACAAAAAAAAATGAGGATGGGGATTAAAGAGTATGCTTATTATGATGAAAAATAAAATGAAGTGATAAGAAAAAAACTACATATGTTGCATTTCCACCCTCACGATTGACAAGTCAAAGATATTTGGAATTCCTTATCTGTATGCCTGCAAATATTTTGGTTTAGTTTAAGATCTAAGCATAGATTTACCATTATTTTTATTATTTATTAAACTTCTCCTGTGCATTAGAAAGGCAATCCTTGGGTGTGGGTCAATTAGTAGTTGTCCTTTAACTATCAGCTCTGTTAATATGAATCCTTTAATGCTAAAGAGTAATATACCAGGCATCTTACACTCTTCACAATCGATACAATGTGTATTTCAGATGTCAGGTCAGCAACTCCTTGTACAACATCCACTTTGATGTCAGTGCAATCCTACAGCTAGAACTTCTCACAGCTTCTAACAAAATATATAAATAAATAGTTTTAAAAATATCCCTAATTTATATTGTACTACCCCCCCCCCAGCTGTGCTAATGCCACTTGAAACAAAGTTACACTTCTATTTTCAAAATTTTCCTTGAATTTTCCCAACACTTTTTCAATTACGGTTTCAAATTATGTTCTTAAAAAGTGTCCTTTAAGTTGGTATTCATAGGCTTAGTTTTCAAGTAAGCATTGCGCTTTCGGTAACTAAGCAAAGCAAAATATGAAAAAAAAAAAGTCAGCTAGTAACCGATTAAGTAAGCACTGCATTCTGTATATATATATGCCAAGCTACAGGATATTTTGAGAACATGTAATTCAGATAAATACATCATAAGCTACTTATTTCACATTGTTTACTGCAGTAGCAATGATTGTATGCTCCTCGCAGGAATTATATTTCTTTCCTTCTTTCTGCCATCCTGGCAACCTAGAGGTTGTACTTCATAAATATGAATTAACGGCAAAGTGGGGTATATCTTCTTAAGATTAAAGAAGTAGGAAATAACCTCTACATCGTCTCTTAGCTCAAATAATTGGTTCTGTGTTCAGGGATGAATATAACCATCAGAGGCTACAATGTATGAATTACTGTCACAAGTAAAAGCAAGAGAATATTAATTATGTCAAATGAACTAAGAGACAGATGGAGCCATTAAAACTTCAAGAAGTGGCCAAATATTATTAATTCATATGGCATTCATTATATCACTACTGATCATACCAGATTCCTTTCTGTATTATTAGATATGATGTGCAAAACTAAGGTTTTCAAGAAATTTCTCTATGAAAAAAATCTGCTGCAATGAAGTAACTTAAGCAGCAAAGAGGATACCTATGGCTGAGTTCAGAATTTCTTATCTGTCACTGTATTTTAAGAAAAGATCTATATTATCTTCCTAAGTATCAAGCTCTACTCTGTCAGAAATAAAAAAAGAAAATGAAAATATGAATTCAAATAATACAATAAAAGGGTTTCTTTCCTTCCAGTTCTATATAAACAAAGCTATTGTTTGCTTTCCAAAAAGTAGTTGTTGTGCCTTGTTATAGTATGATACAAATCAGAGTCATTAAAAGTAATTACTTCTTGGTTTTTGTGTAGGTTGCCTAGGAGATGAGTAAAAGTTCCAAAAGTGTTATATCATTATTAACAGTGATAATGGTATTATTACTGCTCTCAGTATGATTTATCAAGTGCCTAATATGTACAAGGCATCGTTTAAATGTTTTACATATATTTTACTTAATCTTCTGAACAGATCCAAAGATAGATATTGCTATTATTCTTTCATGTTAAATATTCATGATCAGATAATCAAGCAAAAGTTTTCAGCCAGTAAGATGTATGGGATATCTGAATGTCTGAATTACTGAATTCTGAGTTAATAGACACAGGAAGATTAGTCATAACTATTTTTCTTAACCCCACCATGGTCACTTGGAAGGGCCAATTAACAGTGAACACACGTTTGATGAGCCAGTAGTGGTCACCGCATGCCATATTCTGAGCCTAATCCTTTAATTATATATTCCTTCTCAAGCCTTGGGAAAATATTTGACATTAGAAAAATATTTCAAAGATCAATTTCTAAGGCATTCCCACTAGTGTAATGTAAACCAGTACTGCTCACAGTAGAATGGATGTCATGTTCTTTTGTCTCCTACTGAAATGCTTGTCTCTGAGTTTTATTTGAGAAAAGCGAGATTGGTTTTTATTTCCAATCCCTCAAGTCGAATGTATATAGAGAGAAAGTGAGAGTATGAAAGAGAACTTTATATAGTCTGCTTTGATTTGCCTTGAGAAAGGATAGTGATTTACCTAATGTGTGAAGTAAAATGACACCCTGAACAAGTAGGTGAGCTGTGTGGGAATTTTGTGTGATTAGGTTATGGTCCTCTCCATAATGAGATGAGGATTTTTCTTGTATTCTTTCAGACTGTATGAACAAATTGCAAAAACTTTTTAAAAGTGAAAGATTGGCAAACGCAAGTACACGCATGCGTGCGTGCACACACACACACACACACACACACACAAACACACACAAAGTGATCCAAAGGTTTTGTGTAATATTAGGCAACAGTTTTTCATGTAATATTTCTAGGTTTCCAAATATTAAATAGAAATGTGTAGGGGCGCCTGGGTGGCTCAGTCGGTTAAGCGACCGACTTCGGCTCAGGTCATGATCTCCCGCTCTGTGAGTTTGAGCCCCGCGTCGGGCTCTGTGCTGACAGCTCAGAGCCTGGAGCTTGCTTCAGATCCTGTGTCTCCCTCTCTCTCTGGCCCTCCCCCGTTCATGCTCGGTCTCTCTCTCTGTCTCAAAAATAAATAAACGTTAAAAAAAATTAAAAAAAAAAGAAATGTGTATACATATATACATATATATATATATACACATAATAAATGAGTAATTTTTCTGATGGCATAATGCCACTCGTTTATTTTTTTTATGCTAAGTAAATACTGCTTAATCTATTTGCCTGTAAATTTTCACTCTGTGGTCAGAATTGAACATGGTTTTTACAAAAAAGAACTGAATGTTCTTTCTCCATTTATTTCTTTTCCTTTCTTTTTTTCAAGTGTTTTATTCAACAAAATAATTAACAGAGGGTTATTACAGTGAATGAGACACAGAGATAAAACTGTCATGCTTCAAATCTAAGGAATTTCCTTATTGGCAATATGGAAGCAAGCCACAGAAAGTACAGGAAAGCAGCTAGGCCTTAAGTGGGATGAGAAACAAGATGGTTGATACCTTGGGATACTTTCAACCTTTTTTCTTTGTCTCTTCCACTTTTCTCTAAAAACCGTTACCCTTCTTCTCATCTCCTGCCCCACATGTAGTCTCAACCACATGGTAACAAAACATCTATTACAATAACTTAGCACACAATGAGTGCTGTGTGTGAAAATGTTCTTAATGCTTCACATGTCATTGAATCCCAGTCCTATGCCTCTAAGTCAATATTAGTGGGATCTGGATTTTGAGAGGCAGCATCTCATAGAAATCAGAAAACAGATTCTTTGGCTCCTTTGGTTCTTTGGCTCTTTGGCTGCCAGATTCTTTGGCAGGAGGTAATACTTCCTGCAAGTGTTATGGATATTATAATTTTTCAAAATAAAACCATTTTAAATATAGAAAACTATTTAATCCAGGACTGAACTCCATCCAGTCCTACATAAAGATTGTCACCTCTACCTTATACGGTTGTCCTGATCAAGGGCCGTATCTCCAATAGCCGTGTATTCCACTGTATGGAGGGGGAGAAGTGAGTTCCTGGGAAAAATATGACAACATCTACATATGTTTCATCTAAAAATTAACAAAGACATTAAGCTGTACGAATATTTGATGTACAGTTTGCTCCCATGGTCCTCCTTGGCTCCGGGAGACTCCCTTTCATGTATCACAATGCACAGGAGTTCCTACTGTAAGTTCCACATTATAAAGTGTCTTCACTCCTCCCTTTTGCCTTCGGAGCATTGCAATATGCTGCATGTACAGGCCTTGGGAAATGCCCTAATTTTAACTCCACTAACTCTCACAAAACTGTTACGTGACTTGGAGAACTCTTCAATGAAACCACAGCAAAGGATAAGCAAATACACAAATATGAGAAAACAAAAATGAATCAAAAGACTGTGTGTGTGTGTATGTATGTATGTCCTTATCCTAGTACATGCTCTTTATTAGCTGCATTACAGTGGCAAAGAACACTAACAATCTAAACTATTACACCCTTGGGGCGCCTGGGTGGCGCAGTCGGTTGAGCGTCTGACTTCAGCCAGGTCACGATCTCGTGGTCCGTGAGTTCGAGCCCCGCGTCAGGCTCTGGGCTGATGGCTCAGAGCCTGGAGCCTGTTTCCGATTCTGTGTCTCCCTCTCTCTCTGCCCCTCCCCCGTTCATGCTCTGTCTCTCTCTGTCCCAAAAATAAATAAACGTTGAAAAAAAATTTTTTTTAACTACTACACCCAGAATTTTGCTCACATTTTTGAAATACTCATTTGGAATATGGATTTTCCACTAATATAAATGAAAGCACGTCGTTGTTCACAGGGACTGTGGCGATAAGGAAGCTAAAACCAACTCCAGGATGTCACTGACATGGTTAAATTCTCAAATCAAGATCTTTATAATATTTACAGAAATTTAGTGATGGAGGAGGAGGAATGATGAAAATCCTATCAGGTAGAACACTGAATATTTTAAGGCAAAATACTTAAAAGAATAGTTAAAAAGAAAGAAAGGTACTGTTCATATTCATTTAATATAAAGAAAAGTGTTTCAAATTTTGTGTTTAATTTTTTTTGATTCCCTGATGAAAAGTGTCTGTCAGTAAACTACTATCTAGAAAATACAAAATAAAAAACATGAGCCTTGACTGTTATTTTGTAAAATTACTTCAATTTACCCTTCATATTAGTTTACTTTTTTACTTAGGAAGAGGTTTGAAAGTTAGTCTTTCACATCACTGGTAAAATTTTCTGGGTTGTCAGTTTTCTTTATAGATAATATTATCTGTTATTCATTCCATTTGCCTTACAACTTTTCCTTTAAATTTCTTTGGCTTTCCAGCCAGTTTCTTTTTATCTTCTTCTCTCAATTTTATTTTTTTGTTCTATGCTTTCAAGTTTTTTCTGTAATTTTATAAATCACATATAATATTTCTTTTCAAATTTATCTGTTTCCCATGTAAAAGTGTCAAAGTAGGACTAATTTCTCTTTGATTCAATACTTATCTCCCTTTATAGAACAAAATTTGAAATAAACCTGTAGGATTATATTGTGATAGTTAACATCGGGAGATGTAATAACTTATTTATTTTTGTAAAACTATATTTTCCCCGAAGAGGTCTTATATTTTCCATTTCAGTCTTCATTGTCTTGAATATGCATCTATAAGATTGATTTATAAGCAGCAACATTGGACAGATTTTTACTGCAGAACTACATATAAGGCTCTGTTGAACTAAAGGGAAATCTATTTTACCCACTAGTGTTTCTGTCTTATGTGAAGATAATTTATAATTATCTTATAAATTATTTATAATTTGAAGTTTGTTTTTCTATTAACATTAAAATATTTAATACAAATGGTAAATATCCACAATTAAAAAATTTCTTTCCATGAGATTCTAAAAAAGAATTCCTAGTCCATACATGATTCCTGTTTCCAGAAATATTTTCTGCCTGTAAATGTATTATATTCAATTTTATTGACCTAGGACTCTGCACAAGGATTTAGGGACTCCATTACTTAGTTGTAAATAGTATGTAGCAAAAAGCATCAATAGTTCATACAATTCTGCCATGTAGTAAAATGCAGCATGATAAAACTTGTGCTTAGTCCCACTAATTTAGCTATTTCTCATAAGTGGGAGATTAATTATATAAAAGGGTTCAGAGAGACAAGGGCTCAGATGGGAAGATAATTGGCCTAAATTTCTGTCCTCAGTGTAGGCTAAGCCAGTGACATTTGGTGAACAGACAAAATATCCTCCCTAATATCTTGATCAAAAACCATTAAATTAGCTTTAAAGTACTATATGCAAAACACCTGCATGGTCATAGTTTAATGCACAAGCCAAAAAAAAAAAAAAAAAAACAGAATCAAAATAAGATTAAGTATATAAACTGATTATGAAAAATTAAAAATGTCAAACTAAATATATAAAAGATCAAGATATCCTAAGATTATCAAATTGATATCTATTTTATTTAGATTTCCCTTAAAAAAAACCTACTATTTTTTTTTCAAAATTGAAGATTTGCCGTCTATGTGAAACTTTGGTATTTTCTGTTCTTCATTTTCCTCTTCAAATATATTCTGGTAAAAATCTCTGTATCTGATCCAAAGATAATCCCAGCTGCCACATCACAGGAAGAAAACTGAAGTATATAAAACTTTAAGAAGGAAACACCCTTCTGTTCCACTCCATAAATTTTTTAGAAGCTGACATCTAATGTGTCAACAAAATTCCATGAGCAAGAAAAGGCAATCCCAAGAGAACCTCTAGACTACAGATGACAACAATAAAGATACTATAAGCACACTGAAGAGTGTATTGTCAGCATTAATTCCACATTCTAGAACGTTGAGGTATTTTATTCATTCCGTTTTTTCTTTTTTTGCTACTTCAGTAATTTTACCTCAGACATACATTCACTATGTTAGATTCCATCCTTCAAAACACATTTCATTGAAAGGTGAACAGACAGACAAATCAGCATATGACATGGTGACTGCATTTTTACATTAATGGGGGAATACGTATAGTCTTCAAAATTGTTAGTAGAAACGATTTAAAACGTGAGCCCTAAAATCTTATTTTTACATTTGCCTATCATCCAGTGTTTCAAATCTACTCATAGAAGAAATTAGTTTAGAAGAAACAAGGTATAAACAATATAATCATGGTATGTTTGATTTTATAATACTATCTAGTGGAAAACATAGAATTGCTTATTGTTACAATATATATATTTTAACATTGACCTCTTTATATAAAATGATGTCACAAGGAATAGAAATAAACTGTTGGATTATGATAAAACTAGACTTTCATCGTGAATCATGAAACATTAAGAATATATTTATAATGTGGTACCTGCGTGGTTCAGTCAGTTGAGAGTCCACTCTTGACGTAGGCTCAGGTCATAATCTCATGGTTCATGGGATCATGCCCCACATAGGGCCCTGGGCTTACAGCATGGAGCCTGCTTGAGATTCTCTCTCCCTCCCTTTCTCTCTGCCCTCCTCTCTCTTTCTCTCTCAAAAAATAGAGAAAAAAAAATCTTTAAAAATACATGATTAATTGCTTATATATAACATCATAACCATCAGTTAAATGCAAATTTTGGTTATTTTATTCTTTTTTACATTCAGTACCAGGGATATATGCCATTGGCTTTGGTCTTTTCCAACTACAAAAAGATGTTCTAAAATCTTAAAATATTTCACCAAAAAAATAAAGACCCCAAACTTGGATTATAAAATTATTAATCTGTCCTACATTACTTCATTAATTACCAAGTTATTTATTGATTGCAAAGAATAGGTCAATAAGCTAAACAAGTGCATATTACAAATGAATCAGATTTATAGAGGCAATTTCTACCCTTCTGCCTACTGCCACAAAAGTATCATCTACCAAAAAAAAAAAAATGTGCAGTATACGTTAAAACTGTTGCTTTGGGGCTTCGCCATTTGCTTTTTATTTTAGAGGGGTTGTTAAACCTATTTTGTACATATCTGCTTTATTTCCTTGACTCATTTTTAAGCAAAAAATCATTTTTCCACTTTGATAGAAGCCGTGATATTTGAATAATGTGCTTTGGGGAGGGTTGAACAGCATTTTGTGTGGAGGAAGAAATACTGAATATTTGATGAGTACAAACAGAATGTGGTAATTATCAGCACTATGTATCAAATATCGTTTATTTCTCTCTTTGGGGCAACTTATCTATAGGGTTTCCTTTCACAGACCTTCTGTGACTATGTGGGGCACTATAATTAGTTCTGGTCACTGAATTGTGAGTGGCTGGAACATGAGCATGTAAGACACCCTAGAGCTCTCTTTTTTGTCTATCAAAACACCTGATGTTTCAGGGGTATTTGTTTTATTAGCTTGGGTCTTACTCCCATAAGCGCTCAGGAACAACAATTTATCAAAATGGTTTAATCTTTTCCAACCTGATTGGTAAAAAATGGAACTTATTTTAGTTTTAATTTGAATCTTTTATTGTATTTTCAGTTTTAATCTTTTTAAAATGTTAATATTCATTTATTTTTGAGAGAAAGAGAGAGCGTGCGTGCAAGCACACACACAGGCGGGGAAGGGGCAGAGAGAGAGAGAGGGAGACAGAGTCCTATAAGCAGGCTCTGGGCTGACAGCACCCAGTACAGGGCTCGATTTCAGGAACTGTGAACTGTGAGGTCATGACTGGAGCCGGATTTAGAGTCAGACGCTGAACTGAGCCTCCCAGGCCCCCTGTTAGTTTTTAACATTCCTATAACTTATCTTAAAGGGGTTTATTCATGTCACTTATCTATATACTTTTTGTGTATTTTTGTTTGATCTGAAAATAACTTATGTATGTTATATCTGCATCCGAACTGTGACCTCCCAATATATATGTTTTTAACTATATCATTTGTTATTTGACTTGGCCTTGCTGACTTTCAAGTTATGGACTTCTTTTTAAGACTAATCATTACATTTTTTTCTCTTAGAATGTCACCCCAAACTAAGACATTGCAAATGAAGTCTCCCAGGTTTCTCTTTGCATTTTTATGACTCTGTATTAAAGGTTTTGGTAAATCAGGAATTTTGGAATAATATGGTAGTTACCATGCTTCATTTTCTAGTTATTTGAATCTTTGTGTAGCAGTTAAAACATTTCCTCATTTATAAACTGAACATTTCTTGTTGAATTTACTCTGTTATATATTCCTTCCAATAATAAATGGGGTTTTTCTACCACTTTATTTTCCATCTGATTCTTTATTTAGAAATGGTATTGATTGTTCCACCAAAAAGTTTAAAACTCTACTAGTAATGAATTGAAATCTTGCATGGGTTTTGCTATTAAGCACAATACGGACTTTTGAGTTAGCTGGATAAAGAGACAGGTAGATAGGTAGGTAAAAAAAAAATAGTTCACAGAAAGGATTATAGACAATACACACACACACAACCAAGAGAGAGAAAGAAAAAGGATCATATGATCAATATATTTTTACCCCAAACTATCCTTGAATTCCTAGTAGGAGTATTACATGACTATGGTTTATTATTCTTTAGTATACTCTTGGATTATATTTGTGAATATCTGATTTACGAATCTGTGTCTTATATCATAACTGATATTTGCCTATAACTTCTGTTTTTGTCAAGTGTGTGTGTGTGTGTGTCTCAGAGAGAGGAAGAGATTAAAGAAGTGGTCTCTTGCTTCATAGAAAGTAATGGAATGGTTTCTTCTTTCTCTACTAGTATTCTTTATAAAGCACTGTACTTACCTCCTCTTGAAAGACGTGGTACAATTCATATCAAGCTATACTTTGTACTCCTACCAACAATGAATGTTCACGTTTGTCTGCCTCTTCACCAGCACTGATACTGTCAGTCTTTTTTGGATTTTAGCTTTTCTAATAGGTATGTGGAGACATTATCTTGCTTTGATTTGCGATTTTCAAATGATAAATGATATTAAGCATCCCGTCACATGCTTGCTTGCCATGTGCATATTTTTCTGGTAAATTTTTATGCAGATATTTTGCCAATCTTTAAAAAAATAGGCTGCTTGTCTTCCTATTATTGAATTTTAAGAATTATCTGTGTATTTTGATAAGTTCTTCATCATATGTTTTGCAAATATTTTCTTGAAGATGGTGACTTGTGTCTTTATCCTGTTAACTGCTTTACATAAAAGATTTAAATTTTAATACAGTTCAAATTTCATTTTTTCCTTTATTAAACATGTCTTTGGTATTATATCTAAAAATTCATACCCAAACCCAAGGTCACTTAGATTTTCAGTAAAGATCGTGTTTTTTTTAAACATTTATTTATTATTGAGAGACAGAGACACAGAGCGTGAGCAGGGGAGGGGAGAGAGAGGGGAAACACAGAACCTGAAGTAGGCTCCAGGCTCTGAGCTGTCAGCACAGAGCCTGACACAGGGGGTGTGAGATCGCATGAACTGTGAGATCATGACCTGAGCTGAAGTCGATCGCCTAACCAACTGAGCCACCCAGGCGCCCCAAGATCATGTTTTTTAGAGCAATTTTCAGTTGACATTAAAATTGAGAAGAAGGTTAGAGAGAATTCCCATATACCTTTTGTCTTCAGACATGCATAGCCTCTCCTATTATCAACAGCACTCAAAAGAGTGGTATCATTTTTACCAAAAATAAATCTACACTGATACATTATAATCACCCAAGTCCACAGATTACAATACACATCACTCTTAATGTTGTATGTTTGATGGATTTGGACAAATATATAAAGAAAAACATTCACCACTATAATAGCAGTATTTTTACTATCCTAAAAATCATATGCTCAACATATTAATCTCTCCCCACTCTTCTACTTATATAAAACTTATATATTAAACTTATCATTAACCTTTGGATAGGTATATACTGCAATCTTGCCTTAATCACTTATTAGTTCTAGGGTAGTTAATTGTTTGGGACTTTCTATTCAAAAATTGTCTCATTATAAAAAAAGGAGTTCTATTCCTTCATCACCAATCTGTATATGTTTTATTTCTGTTTCTTATTTTATTGAATTAGCTATGACTTCCAGTCAATATTGTGTAAGAGTAGTGAGAAGAACTCGCCTTATTACTGATCTGAAGGGGAAAGCATACAGTTTATCACCATTATGTGTGATATTTGTTTAAAAAAAATTTTTTTTTCAACGTTTATTTATTTTTGGGACAGAGAGAGACAGCACGAACGGGGGAGGGGCAGAGAGAGAGGGAGACACAGAAGCAGAAACAGGCTCCAGGCTCTGAGCCATCAGCCCAGAGCCCGACGCGGGGCTCGAACTCACGGACCGCGAGATCGTGACCTGGCTGAAGTCGGACGCTTAACCGACTGCGCCACCCAGGCGCCCCACGTGTGATATTTGTTGAGGTGGGTGTTTTTTGTAGATTTTACTTATTAAGTTTTATTATTTGATTTTCAAATGTTGAGCCAGTCTTATGTATGTGGAATAATCACAATTGGTTGTAGTATATTATTTATATATTTTTGGTTTTAACTAATATTTTTGAAAATGCTTATATCTATGTTCATAAAAAAGAGTGATATGTAGTTTTCCTTTATTTTAATGTTTTTATTTAGTTTTGTTATCAGAGTAATGATGGCTTCACAGAATGAATTAGGAAGCGTTCCTTTCATTTCTTTTTCCTGAAAGAGATTGAATAGATTTATTTCTTCCTTAAATAGATGTAAGAATTCAGTGGTGAAACCATCTTGGCTAGTGCTTCCTTTTTTTTGGATATTTATTAATTATGGGTCTAATTTCTTTAATAGCTATAGATCTATTCAGGTTAACTAGTTCTCCAGGTGTGTGTTTTATAGATTATTTCTTTCAGTGACTTGTTCCACGTCCTATAGATTATCAAATCTGGCGGCATGTTATCATTCACAATATTCTTTTATTATCCTTTAAATGTCTAAGATCAGTATTGGTTACCTCTCTTATTTCTACTATGAGTAATTCGTGTTTATGCTCTCTTTTCTTGCTTAGTTTAGCTAGAGGGTTGTCAATATTATTGATCTTTCTGTAGAATAAGCTTCTGACTTAATTCATTTTTTTCTACTAATTTCCAGAAGTTGGGTATCTTCTGTTATAAGGTACCTGAACTACCTGTGAAACAGTACAGCAGAATTTGAAAATGGAATTAAATTTGTTATAAACATATACTGCAAAGTCTAGAGCAACCAGTAGATTAAAATATGATTTTAATCAGTGGCTAAGAGAAGAGAGAAAATGGAACCATAAAATATTCATTTAAAACCAGGGTAGGGGCGCCTGGGTGGCTCAGTTGGTTAAGCTGCCGACTTTGGCTCAGGTCATGATTTCGCGGTCCCTGAGTTCGAGCCCCGCATCGGGCTCTGTGCTGACAGCTCAGAGCCTGGAGCCTGTTTCGGATTCTGTCTCCCTCTCTCTGACCCCGCCCCCCGTTCATGCTCTGTCTCTCTCTGTCTCAAAAATAAATAAACGTTAAAAAAAATAAAAAATAAAACCAGGGAAGGCAGAAAAAGGGGAAAAAATGAATAATCACAAGGAGGAGAAAACTGTTAACAACAGATTTAACTCATCTGTATCACTAATCAGTTTTAAATGTGAATGGCCTGGGTGCCTGGGTGGTTCAGTTGGTTGAGCATCTGACTCTTGATTTTGGCTCAGGTTATGATCCCAGGGTCATGAGATGGAGCCCTGTATCAGTCTCCGTGCTGTGCATGGAGCCTGTTTAAAATCTCTCCCCCATTGTTCCTCTCCCCTGTTCACACGCTCTAAAAAAAAAAAAAAAATTAAAAACTAAATGTGAATGGTCCAAATGCATGAATTAAAATACAAAAACTATCAGAATTGATTTTTTGAAAAGGGACTCAATTATATATTAAAAGAAGCATACTTTAAATACAATCACACTGATAGATTAAAAGAAAGTAGATGGAGAAAAATACACAATAATACAATAATCAAAAGATACCTGAGGTCAATATATTAATTTCAAAAAAGAAGACTTCAAAGCAAGAGCAAGTTTCAGGGATAAGGAGGA
The DNA here is from genome assembly GCF_016509475.1 of Prionailurus bengalensis. Taxonomy (NCBI): domain Eukaryota; kingdom Metazoa; phylum Chordata; class Mammalia; order Carnivora; family Felidae; genus Prionailurus; species Prionailurus bengalensis. The sequence continues at coordinate 180,617,780 of NC_057345.1, read as the reverse complement.
GCACTACATAATGGTAAAAGGATCAATACTCCAAAAAGACACAACAGTCTTTAATGCATTTGTACCTAACAAGAAAATATCGAAATATGAAATATCTAAGGCAAGAACTGATAGAACTGCAAAGAGTAATAGAAAAAGCCACTCTTATATTTAGAGACTTCAACATCTATCAGTAATTGACATATCCAACAAAAACATCAGCAAGGATATAGTTGAGCTGAATAGCACCTCAGTAAAGTGGAACATTGCCATTTATAGGATACTTCATACAATAGCAAAATACACTTTCTTCTTAACCTCTCATGGAACATCTTCAAAGACAGACCACAATCTGGGCCATAAAAAACATCTTAGCAATTTCAAACAGTATATATCTTACAACATATGTTCTCAGTGCATGGGATTAAACTAAAAACCAATAACAGAATGGAATTAGACTAGAAATCAGTAACTGATAGCTGGAATATCCCAAAATATTTGGAGATATACAATACAGTTCTAAACAGAAAATGGGTCAAAAAGGAAGTCTCAAGAGAAATGGAAAAAAAAGTATGTTGAACTAAAACTAGAATGCAACTTACCAAAGTTTGTAGTGCTTATAGGGAAATTTATAGCATTAAGTGCATATATTAGAAAAGAAGAAAGATCTGAAATCAGTAATCTAAGGCCCCACCTTAAGAAAATAGAAAAAAAGGGGCCACATATACCTAAAAGAAACTGTATTCAAGATAATCAAACTTAGAGCAGAAATATTATTTTAATAAATTTTGTTTGTAAATTTTTTACTTTTACAATGTAAGGTGAATAATTTATTTTCATGTTTTTGTTTATAAATATATATTAGTGTTTCAGAGATTTGATTTAATTTTAGTGATTCAAATTATTATCCAACATTTTTATTTTTATCTATTCCTAAGAATTTCTAGAATCCCAAATCCAACTTAAAATGTATGGTTGTAATTACTTTCTCATTTACTGAAGTGATATCAGCAAGTACATATCTATACAATTCAAATAGCCGTTATTTGGATTGGTTTCCTTTGTGGCCTATTTTTGTTTAACACTTTAGTAGAATTCTAAGAAAAACAGTGTGTGTGTGTGTGTGTGTGTGTGTGTGTGTGTGTGTGCGCGCGCGCGCGCACATTTCTTCATTATTGGGAGGAAGGGGGTTTAGTTCTTTTGGTCCTGCCTCAACTGGTCAGGAATTCATGGGAAGCTTGGCTGGATAATTCTGACCCAGGGGTTTCTTAAGAGGTTGCACGCACAGGTTAGCCAGGACTGCAGGCCTTTGAAGTCTTTACTGGAGCTGGAGGACCTCCTTCTACAGTAACTCACTTGCATGCTTAGCCAAGTTGGTGGTGGGTGTGGGTTGGAGTGCTTAGTTCCTATTCTTCTGGGCCTCTCCCCAGGGCTACTTGAGTATTCTCACCACCTACTGAGACTGATTGGTCCTGTTACTTCAGCCACACTTGGCTGAATTAAGTGTGTTGAATTGCAGTTTCTCAAAAAAGGACTCTGGAACGAAATTCCATGACTTGTTGCATGTCAGGAATATTTAATAATGTTGCATGTCAGTCATACATTTCTTCACTCAACACTTTAAATATATTGCTCTACTGCCTTCTAGTATTTAATATAACTGTAAAGAAGTGTGAAACCAGTCTTCTGTTTCTTTTAGGTGATTTGCTCTTTACTTTTGGGGCCAAATTTTTGTGTTAAGAAATCTCTTTAATATTAGTCACCCAATTTTGTTTCCCTCCCCACCTCTAATGTGCTGGGTATTGTTCACCTAAAGTTTTAAAGCTTTTGTTTTTCAAAATGTGTGTTGTATTTTGGCTACTTTTTTTATATTACTTTTGTAATCTATTTCTAAGGCATTGAAGATTGATGATGCACACATCTGATTTCCTAGGTGACCATTTCAATTATTTTTTCTCTGATAAAGCCTTTACTTATTTTTAATTTGCTTTTTCATTTTTTTATTATTATATGTTACTTCATGTCCATTACTATGTTTCAACAGTGTCTATTCTCATTTGTGCTGGTTACAAAAAAGACCTTCTTTGGGGAGATAGTTTTTCTTCCCTGAACTCTGCTGGTCCATATTCCATCTTTTTTTTTCTCACCTATTTTTTTCTTAACTGTTATAAATTTGATGAACTTTTCAATTCTACATGTAATGGATTCAGTATTCTTTCCCCCAAATACATGTCTATCAGAACTTCACAATATAATCTTATTTGAAAATAAGGCCTTTTCCTTTTGTAGCAACGTGGATGGAACTGGAGAGTGTGATGCTAAGTGAAATAAGCCATACAGAGAAAGACAGATACCATATGGTTTCACTCTTATGTGGATCCTGAGAAACTTAACAGGAACCCATGGGGGAGGGGAAGGAAAAAAAAAAAAAAAAAGAGGTTAGAATGGGAGAGAGCCAAAGCATAAGAGACTGTTAAAAACTGAGAACAGGGGCGCCTGGGTGGCGCAGTCGGTTGAGCGTCCGACTTCAGCCAGGTCACGATCTCGTGGTCCGCGAGTTCGAGCCCCGCATCGGGCTCTGGGCTGATGGCTCAGAGCCTGGAGCCTGTTTCCGATTCTGTGCCTCCCTCTCTCTCTGCCCCTCCTCTGTTCATGCTCTGTCTCTCTCTGTCCCAAAAATAAATAAACGTTGAAAAAAAAATTAAAAAAAAAACAAAAAAAAAAACTGAGAACAAACTGAGGGTTGATGGGGGTGGGAGGGAGGAGAGAGTGGGTGATGGGTATTGAGGAGGGCACCTTTTGGGATGAGCACTGGGTGTTGTATGGAAACCAATTTGTCAATAAATTTCAGAAAAAAAAAAAAATAAATAAAACAAAAAAAAATGAAAATAAGGCCTTTTCACATGCCATTAAGATGAGGTCATATTGAATTAGGGTGGGCCTTGTAAGAGTGACAGGTATATTTATAGAAGAGGACAAACCCACTGACAGACACACACAGAAGTCATGTAAATATGGAGGCAGCTATTGAAATGATACATCTAGAACCTAAGATTTCTAGCACATACCCAAAACTAGTAAAAGGCAAGGGAGGCTTTCCAGAGCTACAGACTGTCAGAGGGAGTATGGCCTTACCGTTACCTTAAGACCTAAACAATAGATGTGATGTTTTTCACTATTTTTTTTTAATTTATGGATTTTTGACACAATACTTTTCATGTTTTCTCTGATAATATTAATATGTTCAGTTTTATATGTCTATTTGGTTTTCTTGCTTCTTTAAAAAATCTATTAATTTAAAATATATTCTGATTTATTTTCAATTTATTAATCATCACTCTATGAGGTTAAAACCTGTATATTTGTCTCTCTGTTTACTTTTTAACTGAATTAGAATGCCCTTGGGGATAAGATTCCTTTTCCTTAAAATATTTAACTTTGTTCCATTTCTAGCATCAATATGTTTCCATTCCAATTTTACCTTAGCCCATTATATTTGTGTTCTTTTTATTCTAATAACAGCAGAAAATTTCTTTACCATGAGTAAATTCACCACTATATCTTAATGTTAGCTATTCTCTATTCTAGAACATATTTTTCCCCTACAATTGCAGTTTTTCCTTCACTCAAAATATATTTTTGTTTCTCTAACATATCTGTTAATATATACTATTTTCAGTTTCTTATTCTCTTCTCAGGGCTAGTAATTACATTTAGCTGGGTCTTTACCCTTCAGAGCTCTCTATTAAGTTTGCTTTAGCATAGATATTGTGTGGTGGTTTTTCATCTATTAGAGAGCAGACCACTCTGATTAATCATTTTAATTACAAAATTGCTGCCTCTATTCTCTCCATTCTTGATTCTGGTTGGTCTTTTGACAAAATAATATTTGCATATTTCACTTTAAATCTATTCTTCATCTTTTTTCTAGTGTGGAAATCTATATATGGCTATCAAGATATTAGAGATACATTGTACTGTTCAAAATTGAACATCCCTATTCTCATGAAAATTATTGTCGGGAGGGAATTGAGCACATGATCCAAAGATTATCATCAATAAGACAATCAACGGAGTAAAACCACCACAAAAATAAATACATATCTGAGGAGGCAACAAGCTAATTATGCCACTAAAACTGAAATGCATCTTCTTATTTTCTGGTATTCACCAAGTTTGTTTAGATTGTGTACCATTCTTTCTTAATTTCCTCTTTTAACTTTTAAGAACCTCCATGTTTTAATAAAACTAAGAGCGCCTCTGCCCTTTTCAAACAAAAGAACATAATTTAATGATTGCATGAAAAGAATTGAGAAAAGAATGTGGAAGCTCGATTTGAACGGAGGATGGTTTGCAGGTTATAATGTGATGTCATTCAAATAAGACGTTGTTACTATTATCCAGATATGATAAGAGTGGCAGCATCCAGGATAGAGAAATATGATGTATTTCATATGTAAAGATCTCTATTCTTAGGTATAGTTTTAAGACATAATTATTAGTCATTGTTATTAGACACAAGATAGCCAATGTTGAGAGCTAACACAGAACAGTCTGCATTTAAAACATCGGGATCTTTACAAGACTGGCAATGCCTATCTTGGAATGGACCCTTGGTATTACTGAAACCAGCACAATTTTGTAGAAATTTACTGAATCCACTGTGATATATAGACCTTAGGTTCATTTGTAAATTTTAGAACTGACTCTGTACTGAGCATTTCTTATTCCGGTAATAAGAATTCCACTTTCCTTTCATGAACCCCCAAGTCTATACATTTCTGATAGATCTGTCAGTCATAGTATACTACTGTTGACATAGTGGTGGACATATTACCAAATAATGGTTATTTTAAAACCTCTTCCTGCCCACAGAATTTGATTAAAATAGTAGGCATATAATACAAACAGAGACTATTAAAATATTTTCCTGGAAATGTCCAGGCAGCTTTCTCTTTGAGTAATCCTTTAAGTTTCTTAAATGTCTGGTCCAGTAATTTTCATTCCTTTAATGCTTCGAGGGAAAAAAAAAACACTTAAATAAGAGAATAAGGAGGGAGAAACGTCAGAAAGATTGAAGAAAGCAATGCGATGACTGAAGCAAGATGCCATGCTGATGGCTTTGAAGACTGTGCATGACTCAAGAACACAGGGAATGGATCTGGAGAAAGTGGAAATGGCAAGGAAATGAGTTCTTCCCTAAAGCCTTCAGAGGGAGGGTGCCCTCCTCAGATCTTGACCTACTTCACTGAACTGCGAGTTTTGACCTACAGAACTGTAAGTGTACCATTCTGTGTTGTTTAGGACACCGTATTCATGGTAATTTTGTTAAATCAGGCATAGAAACTAATGCTACACACACACACATACACACACACTTATACTTTATGTGTATATATATATATATATATATATATATATACACTGAGTTTTTTTTAAAGTATAGTTGACACACAGTGTTACATTACTTTGAGGTGTATAACACAGTGAATCCACAATTCTATGCATCATACTATCTATGCTCAGGTTACCATACAACACTATTACCATACCATTGCCTATATTACCTATGCCAATCCTTTAGTCCCATAACTAAGAGCCCCCCACTCCTATTCATCCATCTTGCCCACCTCTCCACTTCCCTCTGGCAAACAGCAGGGTTTTTTTCTGTGTTTATTTATGCTTAGTTTTAATAGCAAGGCTATGCTAAACTTAATGACAGATTAGAATCTTTACCATCACTTTCTATACTATCTATACGTTTTTTAAAATGACTTAGGAATTTTCTACTCCTTGATGTTTTGCTCTATATCTTTAGTATTTGAATCTTCCATTTTTATACCAACAGGCAGTCTTTTGAATATACTTTAATGAGTATTACAACTATGCTCTTTTGAGGGTCTGATTCAGATTTTCTGTATTGCATGGAATATCAATCTCTTGTGGCTCTTGCAAGTGTAAGAGCCAATTTGTCAGCATTGCTGACCAGAATTCCAGGGAATACTCATTTTTTGAGTGAAAGCAATAAAATGATTCCTTATGAGTTTGTATGTATAAATTCTGAAGTGCGATTTCATAGAGCAGAAACAGATGAAGAGGTCAGGTAGTTATAAGCTAATGAGAAATAAATTGCTATAATCAGTGACCTAACATTGCCTGAAGGATTTCTTTCTACAGTAATGGATTCAGCTGGCAAAGGGTCTTAATGTTGCTGTTTGAAAGTCTTGTTTGGCATTTGTAGTATTACTCTCAAACTTGATTACACCATGGACAGGTTAATCCATTACAAAGCACTTGCCTGAAGTGATTTGATTTTAATGTTTCATGAGTAGCCAGTTGTACGGGACTAGATGTATAATTTCTTTACTTCCTACTTGTAGGATTACCCTTCTTTTCATTTATAAATATTTTTGTTCTGGTCTTTTGAGTAATAACTTTTTTTTTCTTTAAGAAAAAAAATGTTTCTAGCTTAGAGGTCTGCTGATTTAAGGCTGCTATTAAAAATTATCTATTGATGGTTTATTTCAAAACTTAAACATTACCTAAAATCAATAGAGGAGAGGATTTTCCATTTGTTGTCTTTTTTAGCCAGTCATCTTAAATTTTTCCTTTAGGCCTAGGGGTGATTTAAAAAAAAACAACAACTAATAATCTCTCTATGGATTACAATTAAACAAACGTAATTGAAGAGGTTGTTACCACAACCTTTGGGAATGATGATTTTATTGTAATAGTAACCAGTACTATTTATATCATATATTTACATTTTTCCCATTAGGCAAAGAGCATCTCCTGGCCCCCCTGGATGGGTCATATTGCCATATTTGTCCAACAAACAGGAAGTTTATTAATGTGACTCACTCTTTCATTCTATCGCCTTGCTACAGTGATAGCCAATGTTTCAGATAGCAATTGCCCTGTCAGCCTGGGAAAGAGCCGTGGAGCACAATGTCAAATGAACTGCAGTCAACATACAACCTGAGAAGAAAGCATTTATTGTTATAAGCCATAAAGATCTGGAATTATTTATTACTGCAGCATATCCTTGATTATTCTTTCTAATAGGAGATTATATGTATATACATGTGTATATATGTATGTGTGTGTATATATATCATTTAATCTGTAGGATTAATCTTTTCCCTGGTACCTAATTTGAGAATTAGTCTACAGATGCTTTACCCTTTGTCTTCTACATGCAAACTTGAAATAATAACACATAAGGTGTCATATCACATGAGAAAACTCTAACTGTCCCAGTTTAGTTTAAATATTTCTTTGCAACTAAATTATGTATATGGAAGTATAATAGAATAACACTGTATAAAAGAAAACCATCAAGAAAATCACAAATCCAAAATCAAGAAAAAGTACAGGTCATGTATGATATGTCTAAAAAATACCCTCCTTCTTCAAAAGCAGGGAGAAGCACTATTAAAAGTAAACTATTCTATGGGGCACCTGGGTGGCTCAGTTGATTAAGTGGCTGACATACGCTCAGGTCATGACCTCAAGGTTCCTGACTTTGAGCCCTGCTTGGGCTCTGTGTTGACATCTCAGAGCCTGGAGCCTGCTTCGGGTTCTGTATCTCCCTCTCTCTCTGGCCCTCCCTTGCTCTCTCTCTCTCTCTCTCAAAAATAAATAAACATTAAAAAAATAATTCTTTAAAAAAGTAAATTATTCTACTGATATTATAAGAGCTTCTGTAAATAGTTCTTAATTTCCACAAAGATAATTTTCAAGCTCACTTTGGAGGATAAGAAAAAGAATGGGTAGGTAACACAGAAGAGGAACTTTCATGTGTCTACAGAGATTCTTCTTTGAATTCATTATCTTTGAAATAATCATGCCAGGGGCGGGCACCTGAGGCTTGGTCGGTTAAGCCTCCTACTTCGGCTTAGGTCGTGATCGGGCGGTGCGTGAGTTCAAGCCCCACGTCAGGCTCTGTGCTGACAGTTCGGAGCCTGGAGCCTGCTTCGGATTCTGTGTCTCCCTGTCTCTCTGTCCCTACCCCACTGAAGCGCTCTCTCTCTCTCTCTCTCTCTCTCTCTCTCTCTCTCTCTCTCTCTCCCTCTCTAAAAAATAAACATTAAAAAGTTTAAGAATCATCCCAGTACTTATTTCAAAAAATGTTTAAAAGACACATCTGCATGATTAAAGAATTTGAAATAATACAGAAAGACTAAGGATTTCCTGTAAGATCAATATGTAATATATACATTTATGATATACTTACATAGATGTTTAACATATAAAATAAATAGACTTGAGAGTGGCCTATTTCATTCCATGTTTTAATGTTGTAATGAAATACCCTCAGATTGGATGAGGGAGGTCAAAGTTAAATGAGAAAATTCTGACAATTATATTCATTACGGTACATGGAAGATGAAAATCCTTGCTCCTCATTTACTCTCTGTACTAAAAAAAATATAGTGACTTTTAAAATCAATTATTTCTAATTTAAAATTTTACTTTCCAAAATTTTATAATATAATCCATCCAACAGAACACAGGTCCAATATCAGAACCTGGAAGAAACCTTCAATCACAAAGATTTACATCATCTACATATGTAGAAAACTCCTATAACATCTATGGTACATACAAAAACACACACAATACACAGACTTTCTCATTGACGTTTTTCCCCATTCATTTATATCTCTCATTTAAGATCATTTTAAATATCTTATTTGGAAATTATATCCAAATAAATATGTGTTTACACTTAAAGTTTTCTTATTTTGTTTTATCTAATATTTTTAAGATTTAACAAGGCTGAAAATATTTAGGTGCATCCCAAAACAGTAAAAGTGAGATCTATTACATGTTAAAAAGTGTATCCTATGATTTAAATTAAGCATTTCTATTCATCTCCAAGTAAAAAAAAATATATCACCCAGTGCCTTTCAAAAACACATGGAAACATATTCATGTCTAGTTAAAATAAATTAGAAGCTACTGGAAATTTAAATCATAGTGTACTGAGTTTTATAAATAGGGCAAGGTAAGAAGTTCTCAATTTCATTTTTTCTCTTTTTCCAAGTTTAATGAGATGGTTGATGTTATTTTAAGTAATTTTTAAAATAAAATTATCATATATCACATGACAGAAAAAATTTCTATGTGGTTTTACTTATTTTTTTACTCATGGCTCCATTTCTTTTGACAAAGAGTAATTCATTTTTGACCTTTCTGTATTGAAAAAGTAATTCTTATAAAAGCGAATTCCTCTTTATGTGCAGGTGTACAGATTCTAGTAGTTTCTACCAGAATTTATATGACCACTTGGATAACGGATTCTGGTAGCAGTACACACACTTATAAATGGATCCTGTAATTCAGTCCCTAGTCCTAGATCCTTATTAAATTACAGCTGGCATAATTATATAAAAGTATATCAATTTTACATACATATAAAAATTACAATGGCATAATTCATCATAAGCACTCATTTGCCAGAGGCTTCAAGAAACTTAAGCTAGAAATGCAATAGGTGGCTTGAGATTGAACAAAAGATGATCTTTAAACTCTATTTATCTTAAGAACAAATAGTGCTCATAATTTTCATATAAAGAGACTGAGGAAGACCCTAGTTAATACATATGAGTAATACTTGGATTGGAGAGCAGGCAACGAACAGGATGTGATGGACCTACTTCAACCCAAGAAGTGCCTCTAAAGAACTTAAAAACTGGAGGCCGCATTGTGATGTAAACAGGTATTAAAGGGGAGAGAGAGAGAGAGAGGGAGAGAGAGAGAGAAAACGTGATAGAAGATTATTCTCAGTTTAGACTGATATCCATCGTCATTTCAAAGAACAATGTCTGCACTACAGCTGGATCTTGATTCACGTATGTATTCCCTATATGAGTTTAGTACATGAAAAGGTAGAAACAACTTTGGCCCACAGGTCATACTGCTTACTATGACCAACTATTCCCCAGCTTCAAAAAGGCTATTGAGTCCAAGGCCAGGTCAGGATTACTGGATAAATCACTCTTTGTGGACAGGTCTACTTATGGTGTGCCATAGACTTGCAACCTATGGCTAAAATATCATGCTTCTCTTCTCTTGTTATTCCTCCTATATAATGGCAGAAAGAGAACATAACAGCAACAGGAACAGTCTCATTTGCTTAAAAAAAAGGGAAAGCTACATGGATTCTCTGCAAATAGCGTATGCCCCCCCAAAAGCCACAAACTCTCAGCTCAAACAGTGAAGTTAGACCTGTTGTCTGCTAAGCTGGCTTCATCAGATTTTGTTTACTGTAGATTTTATGCCGCATTTTCTAGAGCATATAGCTTCAGGAGAAAACCTAGATGCTAATATTTTATTATAAAATGAAATCCCAAGACAGAGAAAGGGAAACAAAGAATGAGGGTGGGGAGGAAATAGAAAAATATATACATATAATGTATATATATTACTGAGTTTGTCTTTCAGATTTATGAGTTGTTTTCAGAGTAGCATTCTTTGAATGGTTCAACCATGGCAGAAAGGAGAGGGAATTTATCCCTGGCTCCTATCTTCCATTGGTCAATGTTCACTTACAGGATAACAGCTTCCAGGCACTTCAGAGACATGTCACCAAATCCATCAGATGTCATTAGGGAAGCCAGATACTAATCACTGAACAACAGTGTCCTATATACAAAGCAGCAAGCAAGGAAGAACCATCATTATGTCCTACCTGCATAAATGTAACAGTCTAAGGGATACAGCCCCACACATTCTGTGGTGCAAACACACATTGTGGATACCTAATAGGTAGAATAACATTTAGTACTCAATGACAACAGGAAAGTGATTGGAAAAAGAAGCTTAAGGAGGCACCTGGGTGGCTTGGTCGGTTGAGCCTCTGACTTCGGCTCAGGTCATGATCTCATGGTTTATGAGTTTGATCCAGGTGTTAGACTCTGTGCTGACAGCTCAGAGCCTGGAGCCTGCTTCCAATTCTATGTCTTCTTCTGTCTCTACCCCTCCCCTTCTCTCTCTCTCTCCCTTTTGTATCTCTCCCTCAAAAATAAACTAATATTAAAAAGATGGGGGGTGGGAGGGAGGAGAGGATGGGTGATGGGTATTAAGGAGGGAACCTGCTGGGATGAGCACTGGGTGTTGTATGGAAACCAATTTGACAATGAATTTCATATTAAAAAAATAAATTTAACAAAAGAAAAAAAAAAGAAAAAAAAGAAGCTTATGGCATGAGTCGTGAGAACTGTTGGGATCTTATCCCAGGGACACAAAGGAAAAGGGCAGTGACTGAAGTGTGTCTAAGAAGCCAACCAAGGGAAGAAAGATAAAAGTATGGCCTTGGCCAAAAGGTAGAAAGAGTACTCAAAAGTTATCCTTTCAATGAACATTAAAACATACCCACTGTAGCCTGTAAGAAAGCAGGATGGTGCTAGGTAGTCTTCTGGGAAGGTTTTTAGTAACATCAGTAGAAAATGATATCGGAGTAATTCCATGGATGGTTTAGAATTATGGGACCCCCCCCCAATGATTATGCTTTTAATGGCCATATCTGACAGGGGGATGCAGAGGATCGCTCTTTCAAAGACTAACCACTTGAACAAGATACATCCTGTTAGTATGTGGGTTTAATGCCCGGGAGACTGCTGTAACGGACAACAATGTCATGTAGCTTTCTTTACTGGGCATGGCATTACTCTGCAAAACAAACCAAAAAAAAAAACTAAATTAAAAGTTACAAAAAACAATCTCCTTCAACCTTTAGAAGGTTTTTATTCAGTTTTCACTGAGTGCATACATGGTCTCAAAGTTATATCTGCCCTGGGGCTTGTGTCTCTCTTGTACACCAAGGGCTTGCCTTAATTCTTAATTCTGCTAAGGAAATAATGCACTGAGGCTATGGTGATTTGCCACTTGCCCATAGATGTAACTGAGATGATGGCTTTTTGTAAGTGGGTATTAGTATCTATAAGCAAGGGAACATGAGTCATGAGAGATGCAGGGAGGGCACTGGGAAATCAAATTTCTTACTGTGCTCCTTTGCTAAATTTATATCCAGTGGTGTTTCCCCCCACTCTGCCTTATTCTGAATTTAGTTTGGGCCCCAAGTTGGGGTTTTCAAACCCTGAAAGGCATACAAAATTTAAAATTTCCTCATTTGTTTTTCTGGCCTGACACTGAAAGATCAACCATTAACTGGGTTGTATTTCCTTTTCTCTGTAATTTCATAGGACCAATGTGATAAAATTTATTTTGTGTATAAATTTACTAAAAGCTGAGAAAATTAGCCACATAGCTCCATTACTCCAATATTTTCATATTAAGTCTACCTACCTCAGTTTCCACCTGTTCTGTGTCTCATGAATCTAAAAACTATTATTTAGCCAACAGTTGTTGTTGTTGTTGTTGTTGTTGTTGATTTGTACCACATTACAATGATCAATGTTCTCCCAGGGGAAAATGGGGAAGCCTCACTGTGTCAATTCGACAGTGATACAGAAAAGCCCATATTTTAGGGTATATCGCTTGTAACACAATTCTTCAAGATTTCCATTCAGACCTTTTTTTTTTTTTAATGACAAGAAATAGGAATGCAATTTTGGTTAAAATTATCTTTCTTTCATCTGAAGATTCCATAGGAAAGAAAAAGTATCTGAATCAAAAATGAATAGCTACTCCTAAACAAGACTCCTGGTTGTCCTGATTTGAGTCATTTGCCAACTACCTGACAAATAAGATTATTATTTTTTAATGTTTATTTATGTCGAGAAAGAGAGAGAGAGAGAGAGAGTGAGTGTGTAGGGGAAGGGTAGGGGGAAGGGGAAAGAATCCCAAGCAGGCTCTTTGCTGTCAGTGCAGAGCATGATGCTGGGCTTGAACACACAAAGTGAGATCATGACTTGAGGAAAAATCAAGAGTCAGACACTTATCCAACTGAACCACCCAGGCGCCCCTAAATGAGATGATTTTTTGTTGAGCAATCTCAATGGAGTTTCTAAACCTACAGAAGGAAGTGCCATGTGTTTGGGTAGTCTCCCCAGGTATCACTACTCTCTCTTCACTTCCAGAAAGGAAAACTCTGTTTTTTGTTAGCATACTGAATAAAATGTTGAAAAACATTAAAAAAAGGATGTCTACTACACTATCCTCATTACTATAGTTGTTTTTAGTTTGTATTTGTTTTTAGATATAATGTTTAAAAAATATTTTAATAAATTATGATGAAGGTAAGAAAGATAACTTAGAAAAACTATTTATACTCTTAAGATTTTAATGCTTATAAACATGCTAAAGTTATTAATGTTTATAAATACTTAAAACCCCAATTCTTTGATAATTTAATGGTAATACTTAACACAAGGTTCTATTTGAAGTCTATGTTAGTACAGAATGCTTTATTAAGTTTTTATATATCCATTTCCAGTTTTCCCATTTTCCTTTTTATCTAAAATATCTTACATTCTATTGGCCTCTGTGACTCTTAAAAACTTAGAATAAACTGAGGGTTGATGGGGGGTGGGAGGGAGGGGAAAGTGGGCGATGGGCATTGAGGAGGGCACCTGTTGGATGAACACTGGATGTTGTATGGAAACCAATTTGCCAAAAAATTTCATATAAAAAATAAAAATAAATAAAAATTGACTTCTGTGTTGGAATGTGATGGAATTTTTTTTCTTATAATTTCAGATAGGTCACTTAGTCATGGCTTATTTCCTACATTCTCTACTGCCTATTACTCTAGACCACAATGTCACTTATTCAGTATTTTTAATAGACCCTTATTATTTTTCTTGTCTAATTGTTTGTTAGTCATTGTCTTCACTAACTCAAGGAGGAAAAAAAACTGGCAAATGTTCACACATACTATTTAAACCAACTGACTGAATTTTTGGTGTTCATTCTATAACCTTCTCAAGACAAAGATTAGAACAGAAGTCAATGATATCTAAATAAAGAAAAAAAAAACAGTGGAACAAATCAATGAAACCAGGAGTTTGTTCTTTGAGGGAATTAACAAAATTCATAACCCTTAGCCAGATTTATCAAAAAGAAAAAGGAAATGGCTTAAATAAAATCACAAATGAAAGAGATCACAACCAACACCACAGAAATACAAACAATAATGAGAATATTATGAGCAATTATGTGCCAACAAATTGGGCAATCTGGAAGAAATGGACAAATTCCTGGAAACATATAAACTACCAAAACTGAAACAGGAAGAAATAGAAAATATGAACAGAGCCATAACCAGTAAAGAAATTGAATCATTAATCAAAAAATCTCCCACAAATGAGTCCAGGGCCAGATGGCTTCCCAGGGGAATTCTATCAAACATAAAAAAATAGAAAAAAAAATAGAAATTGAAGGAAAACTTCTAAGCTCACTCTACAAGGTCAGCATTACCTTGATTCCAAAACCAGACAAAGTCCCCACTAAAAAGGAGAACTACAGATCAATCTCCCTGATGAACATGGATGAAAAAATTCTCAGCAAGATACAAGCAAACTGGATTCAACAATATATTGAAAGAATTATTCACCACAATCAAGTGGCATTTATTCCTGAGATGCAGGTCTGGTTCAATATCTGCAAATCAATCATTGTCATATGTCACTTTAATAAAAGAAACGGTAGGAACCACATGATCCTCTCAATAGATGAAGAAAAAGATTTTCACAAAATGTAGCATCATAAAAAACCCATAAGAAAGTAGGGATAGAAGGAACATAGCCCCACAGCTAATATCATTCTTAGTAGGAAAAACTGAGAGCTTTCCCCCTAAGGTAGGAACATCACAGGGATGTACACTCTAACCACTATTATTCAACATAGCGTTGGAAGTCCTGGCCTCAGCCATCATCATCAACAAAAAGAAATAAAAGACATCCAAATTGGCAAGGAGGAAAACAAACTCTCACTCCTTGCAGATGACATGACAGTCTACGTGGAAAACCCGAAAACCTCCACTACCAAAAAAACCACTAGACCTGATACATGAATTCAGCAAAGTTGCGGGATGTAAAATCAATGTACAGAAATCTGTATGGAACTAGAGTGTATTATGCTAAGCAAAATAAGTCGGTCAGAGAAAGACAAATATCATATGCTTTCACTCATATGTGGAATTTAAGAAACCAAACAGATGAACATAGGGGAAGGGCAGCAAAAATAAGATAAAAACAGAGAGGGAGACAAACCAGAAGAGACTCTTAAGTACAGAAGGTTGCTGGTGGGGTGTTGGGCTAATGGGCGATGGACATTAAGGAGAGCACTTCTTGGGATGAGCACTGGGTCTTATATGTAAGTGATGAATCATTAAATTCTATTCCTGAAATCATTATTACACTGTATGTTAACTAACTTGGATTTAAATTTTAAAAAAAGTAAAAAAAGAACCAGATTAAAAGACATACTCCTCTTAAGTATATTAATATATAAAATACCACTGATTTACTCAGTTTAAGAAGAATATTTGGTATCTGTACATCTCAGTGAAAATATGAAATTTTAGATACAAAATATTTTTAAAATAAACATATCAAAATAAATGTCATATTAATATACAGACGCTGTATTATATGCCTACATAGATGAATGTCGATCACTATTTATACGTAAGCTCATTTATTTATGTGACAGAATGTAAAGACACTTATTTTAAGATAAGGAGCTCTTCCCATACTTTGTGATGACGTTCCTTAGCAGAGTCTCACTTTTCCATAGTCAAAAGTGTAAAAAATGGTATTTCATGTCTGATTTTAATAGAAATAGTGCTACTTGCTAAAATACTATGAATTCAGCATATCCTTTGCATAAATATCATGACATTAAATAACAGAATGATCCCCAATATCCATTTTGGTCTCAAAAAGGAACATGGACTAGTAACAAAGAACTTAAATCTTTTGTTTTACACTTAGGTAATAACAAATAGTGTTGTCCAGAGATGGAAGAGCAGGTCCCTTTTCAAGTCCATGCTAAGTGCCAGGTTTCAAGAAGTATCAGTGAGCACCTGCTTCATTAGCACGACCCTGTGACAAACACAGAAGTGCACAAAAGTTAAGTCTAGCTTAAATGACGAGCCCCAAACCAGGAGAATTCTCAAATGGC
This sequence comes from Prionailurus bengalensis, assembly GCF_016509475.1. Taxonomy (NCBI): domain Eukaryota; kingdom Metazoa; phylum Chordata; class Mammalia; order Carnivora; family Felidae; genus Prionailurus; species Prionailurus bengalensis. Next base: position 180,601,709 of record NC_057345.1, on the reverse strand, counting down.
CAGACAGTGTGAGATTCCAGCAGAGCTGAAAGCAGGCAGAGTAGAATGAAGCAGCCAGAGCTCATGGGAGAAACCATGATCCCAGCCGGCTTCAGCTCTGCTCCTGACATGGTGAGAGCTCAAAGCAGCAGAGGCCGAGGCAGGATGCAGAGGACCGTCCCCAAAAGCAGGATGGGGTTTTCATACGTGGACTCTCTCCTGAGGCAAGACAACTCCCAAATGAGACCCTGTTCTCCAGGACAAGCAGTGCCCATCTGATGGGGAATGCCAAGGAGAACAGCAGCAACTGAGTAAATATTAGTATCAGACAATATAGCATAAGGGGAAAGAATCTATACATTTAATGATGATGGAAAGACAAGCCAACCGTAAATAAAAACTGTAATAATTTTAACACACTCTAACAAAACACACTTAACAAAATCAAATCACATGTGCCAAAATTGTGGCGAAAAAATATTACAAATCCACAAACACACTGAAAGATATTAAGACAGTCCTCTCTTAAACAAGGAAAGCAAGACAAGAAGTAAGTAACATTTGGGCCGCCTAATAAAAATGATAAAGGAATTTAATCTAATAGGTTAATCATGAAAAATGAGCAGCACAGTATAGTAGATGGCATTGTAGCACTGCAGAGACAACAGAGAACAAGATGAGATCCCATTGTACGGGGCAAAATTTATAAAGCTGTATGTGCAATAGCATACTAGTTAAGGGCACAGATTATGAAGTCAGTTATCCTGGAAAAACACATTACTATGTGATAGTGGCTAAGTTACTATCCTTAGGCACAGTGTGTATATAAAATAGGTATCTATGCAATATGATTCCTTATGACACATACCTCACAGAGTAATTGCAAAGATCAAATAAATCAAATTATACACTTACAGTGCGTAAAAATATCTTGCCCGTGATGAACACTTAATAAGCGTATTATGTATCAAGGCTTCATTCCAACAACTACATAAGTATTTGTACATACGCTTTTATATGCATCAATACATGGACATTACTGGATTTTCTACATACAAGGCATCAAGTTACAATACACAGTTTTTTTCAACCAAAAATATATACAAAGCAATAGGAGAAAGCGCCACCTTTTGACCCCAATGAAATATGATATACCAACCTCCAAAAGACACTGATGTCTCACCAAATGTTTGAAAATCCTGTACTCTAAACAGCCAACTTTTAAATGACCTACGTGCAATGATATAGATACAGAACAAGTTCAGTGTGTGTCCAGCTATGTGGAATGATAGGACGATGGATAGACAGTCCATGTGAATGGAAAGGCTATCCGAGGCAGAAGATTCTAAGGCCATCAGAGGAGAGGCTTATGACGAGGAGAGCAATTATGATGAAAATAACGGTCAAAAGTAAATAGGAAACACTTATTCTATGTGAATATTGCCTTGTATTTGGGGTACTATTTAATTCTCAGAAATTTTAATGAGTTCAGTACTAACATTAATGAGTTCAGTACTATCATTATCCCTACGTTACTGGTGAGGAAATCGAGGCACAAAAAGATTATCTAAAAGGCTGAGGCAACCTACTGCCGACATAGCAAGGTTATGATAGGATATCAACTCGGGTAGTCTGGTTTTAAAGATCTCGCTCTCTTAATCACTGTGAGAAAAAGCTACTTATTCTATGCCCAGAAATTCTTCTAGGATATACATTCACAACCCTTGTTTTAGAAGCAGAAGCTGACACTTTGCTCTGCTTCATTATGCTAGGCACTTTCGCAGTCGGAAAGAAAAAAATAAACATTTTCACACTAAGATAAACCAATAATAATGAGGTCATTCACTGTGACTCTGGTCCCCAAAATAATGAATCCTTGACCTTCTTCCACAAACCTAGACCTCTTAGGAATAACACATTTCTCCCTGATTTCGTTATGTCTCTGGATGCATATATTTATGAAAATAATAACCACATGTAAAAGTTGCTCTTTTCCCACTACGAACAAGTGGTGAAAACCTGGTAATCTTGAGATTTTTCTTCATTTTTACATTGCTATTTAAAATGGATTTGTAATTTAGAAATCCCATCTTTTTTGCACACTTTGCTGATAATACTACTTTTTGTTATTGTTTATTTACTTATTTTTTTCTCTCCCCTACATGCTTCTGACTATTCCTTTGTCTTTGGCTATGCTTTCTTCTGTGTGTGTGTGTGTTTGGGAGGGGGTGGTGTGCCGAGAATAATAGGTAGATAATACAATCAGAAAAAATTAAGGCTCCCTTTTCGGCAAGAAATATTACAAATAACATATAAGTCTCTGGCCATTCAACCTTTATGAAAAGTCACAATTCTCATATAAATCAAGAGCTCTGCACATATGCATTGGACCTAAAAATACTGCTTATTCAAATGCTATGTGGTAAGTTGTCTCTCTGTGGCATAAGAAAGATGAAGAACACAAAATCTTGACAATCCTGTGAGCTAAAAGGCATTGCCTTGTTAGATGACTAAACACGCTTGGGTGAATTTCTCACAGGAATTAAATTTATAGTGTTCTATCGGGTACCGTAAATTACAGATCGTTTTTATCTTTCTGGTAATCAGTATAAAGGTATAAGAATATTTTTGTTAAGTTCTTTTACTTCAGAACCCCGTTATTAAATAGTTGTCTATAGCCCTGTAAGCCCAAGAATTGTGTTCACTTTAAATGTCTATAAATATGTTTAATGATCGAAACTAACACTGCTCAGCCAGAGTTCCAGTTCTCCCCCTTCTGGACACATGGGACATTTGCATGATTATACTTCTGTTAGAGTGAGGTGATACGACATGTTTCACCAATCTAAATGAGTGGACAATTGCAATAAAAATGCTAAAATTTTTGAAAAAAAGAGACTTGTAATCTTTGACAAAGCAGGAAAGAATATCCAATGGAATAAAGACAGTCTCTTCAGCAAGTGCTGCTGGGAAAACTGGACAGCGACATGCAGAAGAATGAACCTGGACCACTTTCTTACACCATGCACAAAAATAAACTCAAAATGGATGAAAGACCTCAATGTAAGACAGGAAGCCATCAAAATTCTTGAGGAGAAATCAGGCAAAAACCTCTTTGATCTTGGCCACAGCAACTTCTTACTCAACACATCTCTGGAGGCAATGGAAACTAAAGCAAAAATGAACTACTGGGACCTCATCAAAATGAAAAGCTTCTGCACAGCAAAGGAAACAATCAACAAAACTAAAAGGCATCCAACAGAATGGGAGAAAGTATTTGCAAATGACATATCAGATAAAGGGTTAGTATCAAAAATCTACCAAGAACTTATCAAACTCAACACCCAAAAAACAAATAATCCGTGAAAAAATGGGCAAAATACATGAATAGCACTTTGCCAAAGAAGACATCCAGATGGCCAACCAACACGTGAAAAAATAATGCTCAACATCACTCATCGTCAGGAAAATACAAATCAAAACCACAATGAGATACCACCTTACACCTGTCAGAACGGCTAACATTAACAACTCAGGTAACAACAGATGTTGGCGAGGATGTGGAGAAAGAGGATCTCTTTTGCATTGTTGGTGGGAATGCAAGCTGGTGCAGCCACTCTGGAAAACAGTATGGAGGAGGTTCCTCAAAAAACTAAAAATAGAACTACCCTATGACCAGGAATTGCACTACTAGACATTTATCCATGGGATACAGGTGTGCTGTTTTGAAGGGACACATGCACCCCCATGTTTCTAGCAGCACTATCAACAATAGCCAAAGTATGGAAAGAGCCCAAATGTCCATTGATGGATGAATGGATAACGAAGATGTTGGTATATATATATACAATGGAGTATTACTCGGCAATCAAAAAGAATGAAATCTTGCCATTTGCAACTACATGGATGGAACTGGAGGGCATTATGCTAAGTGAAATTAGTCAGAGAAAGACAAAAATCATATAACTTCACTCATGAGGACTTCAGGAGACAAAACAGATGAACATAAGGGAAGGGAAACAAAAATGATATAAAAACAGGGAGGGGGACAAAACAGAAGAGACTCATAAATATGGAGAACAGAGGGTCACAGGAGGGATTATGGGAAGGGAGATGGGATAAATGGGTAAGGGGCACTAAGGAATCTACTGAAATCATTGTTTCACTATAAGCTAACTAATTTGGATGCAAATTAAAAAAAATAAAAAATTAAGAAAAAATAAAAAAAGAGACTTGTTGTAAAGCAGATATTTTAACAATGTTTGTGTCATGAACTTCTTTGAGGACTTTTGAAGCCTAAGAACCTTCTTTTAGAATAATGTTTTTAAATGCCTTCAATTAAATTTATAGAATTAAAAGGAAATCAAGTACAAAGACTTTGCAAATTTAAAAATGAGTGTGTAATTTCATGTATTTTTATTAACACACTGATAACAATAATTATTGCATGCCTAGTAATATAATCTCAAAAGTAGTAGTGATATCTGTAGAAAACATTTAATAAAAATCTATTCCCACTGTATGTGATATAAAATTACCTGTGGTTTCTATTGGTGACAGATAAAAGTATTTCTAATACTACTGTGTGTTTTATTTATACATATACCTGAGAGAAATATGAATTTTAAATGGAGATGAATGAATATAAAACATATTTCCATGTGTCCCAATTGTTTCTATATAAAAACACTCCAAATTTAGTGGGTGAAAAATTTTATATTTTATCTCTTACAGTTCTTTGGTCGACTGGTCTCAACTGAGTAGCTTCTCACTTGGCTCTTTTATTCAGTCAGATGTCAGCTGGGGGTAAGGTCTTCTGAAGGTTATTGAGTGTTCAGTATCGACACTTAACTTGTAGACCTATTTTTCAGCTTTGGCTTCTCCTGTCATGGTGACTGCATTCCAAGAGACAGCCTTCAAAAACAGGTTCAAATATGTAAGCAAAAGCTGAAAATCATCTTATGACCTACTGTCCCAAAACTCAAAGTGTCACTTACATCCCAATCTATTGGTCCAGCAAATCCCTAAATTCTCACTAAAATGAAGGTAAAAAGAATGTTCAACTCCTTGAGGAAATATCAAGGAATGTGATTGCTGGATTAATGATAATATTTTAAATTCAAATCACTTCTAAAATGGCTGTCCTATTTTGCATTACTGACAGCAATGAATGAGAGTTCCTGTTACTCCACTCCCTTCGTCACTGTCATCTGGTGTTGTCAGCATTCTGGATATTAGCCATTCTAATAGGTGTATAGTGATGTCTCATTGTTGTCTTAACTTGCATTTTCCTGATGACATACGATGTGGAACATCTTTTCATGTGCTTATTTGTCATCTGTATATCTTCTTCAGTGTGGTGTCTGCTAATGTCTTCTGCACATTTTTTTCCGGTGGTTTGTTTTCTTACTGTTGAGTTTTAAGAGTTCTCTGTATATTTTGGATAACAATCTTTTATCATATATTTTTGCAAGTAGTTCCAGTCTGTGGCTTGTCTTATTTTCTTGATATTGTCTCATAGAGCAGAAGTTTTTAACTGTAATGAAGTCCAGCTTACCAATTCCTTCTTTAGCATGTGTATTCAGTGTCCTTCCTCTCCCATTCCCCTACTGGGAGTGAGCTGCCCACAGGATCTTGCCCCTGGTTTGTATCTAAAAAGTCATAACGACAACTGAGGTCACCTAGATTTTCTTCTATGTTAACTTCTAGGATTTTTATATTTTTGCATTTCCTTAAGGTCTATGATCCATTCTAAGTTAATTTTATGAAGAGTATTAGGTCTATGTCTAGAGTTTTCTTTCTGCCCACTTCTCCACTTCCTCCTCCTCACCCTCTTCTTCTACTCCCTCTCCCTCTTCCCCTCCTCCTCTTCCTCTCCTCCTCCTTCTTCTACCATGGAGATATCCCATTGTTTCAGAACTATTTATTCAAACTACTATCTTTGCTTCATTACATTTGCTCTGCCCTTTGCCAAAGATCAGTCAACCATATTTATGTGAGTTTATTTCTGGGCTCTCTATTCTGCAGATCTATTTGTCTATTATTGATCTATTTGTCTATTATTTCACCTATTTTTTTTACCTACTCAAAATCAATATCTTCCTATATTTCCAATAGGCATAGCTCATGTCTCTTTTGTTGCATATTTTCACATTCTCCGTGTCTATTTACTCTTTTGTTTGGGGGGGTAGGGCTGGTATAGGACTGCTCAGATTTTCCCTGTCTTAGAAAATAGCACCCACCCTTTTACACTAGGCCACAGAGTAACTTATTTTCATATTCTATTTTCCCCACTTTATCACTGCTGGTTTTCACACATAGGCACATCTATACCTTTTGTCTATACTCATTCAAGCAGTTGATTTAGTTAACTGTCTCTTCCTGAATTTTTCTCTTACCCATATTTATTTTCTTTGGGGTCTTTCTGAACACTCGGCATTCCTGAATTCCATTTGCAAAATCATCTGTTTCTACCAGAATTTTAAATGTTAGTGTTCCATTATAGATAATATAGAGTATATAGATATAAATATACCCCGTCTTCTTGATCCATTCATCTATTGTTATAACTTGGGTTACTTCCATATATTGTCTATTGTAAATAATGCTGCAATAAATATATGGGTGCATATATCTTTTCACATTAGTGTTTTCTGTGTGTGTGTGTGTGTGTGTGTGTGTGTGTGTGTGTATGTGTGTGTGTGTGTAAATACCCAGTAGTGACATTACTGGATTTTACAGTATTTCTATTTTTAATTCTATGAGTATACCAAAAGAAAAAGCTTTGTCATGACAAAGGAAACCATCAATAAAACAAAAAGGCAACCTATTAAATGGTAATAGATATTTGCGAATGATATATCTGATAAGGGGTTAATATACAAAATATATAAGAAGCTAATATAACTTAACACCAAAAAACCATAGAGAATTCAAGTACACTACACATTCCATGTCACCTTAGGAATAAACCTATAAATTATTTTGACCTGTAACCAGTTGACTTCCCAACATGGAAAATTGCAGAGGATGTGAACAGACATTTTTCCAAAGACGACATACAGGTGACCAACAGACACATGAAAATATGCTCAACACCACTCATTATCAGGGAAATACAAGTGAAAACCATGATGAGATAACATCTCACAACAGTCAGTAACTAGTATAAAAAAGACAAGAAATAAGTATTGGTGAAGATGTAGAGAAAAGGCAATCTCTTCCCCACCACATTTGATGTAAAAACTTGGCATTTAGGATTTTTTTTTAATTTGATTTTAGGAAGTAAATATGAAGGTGGCCCAGTACATGTACTTTTGGACTTGAACACTAGGTAGGCTTATTTGGTAGTATATGGAATGAGGCTTCATGGCAGTTAATACAACTGCTTTGCAATCTGCTCAAAGACCCTGGGTCTCCATTCTATCTTTTGCGTGTCAGTTTCTTCTTGTGTTTTGTGCCCTTCATGATAATGAGATGGCTGTGCATATCAACAAGGGCTATGGAGCTCCTTCAAGCACAAAAGTGAGCTTCACTCTCCACCAATTCATCCCTTCAATCTAATCTTGTCAAACATAAGCCATGTGTCTACTTCTGAAGAACAACAGTAAGATAAAGCTTGTGTTAATGGAGTTATGTCATGGTCTCATAACTCAAAAAGATATAATGAATATAAGCTGTTTAAATGAGTCATTCTCCAATGAAGTACAAAAAGTTATAATTAATATAAACTGTTTAGAGAAATCATTCTCCAATGAATTACTGTGACTGCATTACAGATGTGCGGAGATGCCGGGATCTTTCTTTCCCCAAAGAGCAGAGCATAGTCAGTGGAGGTTCATCTGGTTCTTCCTGTTGAGAGCAGCTTCAGCCATTTATCCTAATGTAACTTGAAATTCTACATTATGTATGTGTGTGATGATAAAAAAAATTTGGGAAGCCCTGGGTGTTGAGAATAATCAGTGCTCACCCCTGAACCTAGAATGAGATTTATCTCCCTAAACCAAAATGACTAAGTTAAAAATGTAGGTAACTGGCTAATGAAGTAAGAGTTATAGCACACGGAGGTACTGAGCAAACAGAAACATTCACCATACATCCAAAATGTTTTTTTTTCCTAATTTAAATGTATCATTCCTGATCACCTTAAGAATAAATCTATAAATCATTTTGACCTGATACCAGCTGACTTTCCAACATAGAGAATTGCTTAAATTTCCTAAAAAGGCTTCCATTCTATTTAAGCATTGATTAGGGTCGCTGTCAGGGTCATGTTTCTTAGCTAAGTTGGAAATCTCCTATTTTGTCATTCATGACTCATAATTGTCATTAAGGGGCTATTTTACACAAAGGCTAAGGTTGGTCTTTCACTGTTGTCCCATAATACCCTGTAGTATCAGATCACAGTCACATTAATGTGATTTCAATTACATAATCACAATTAAATGTTTAGCTCATTTGCCTGTCTCTTCCAATTTTGTGAATTCCTTGAGAACAACAAGTATATTAAAATTTACTCATAATTCTCACCAAACTCAGTTTGGCACATAGTAGGCTGTCATTTTAGGGAAACAAATATTTCCTAACTCTTGCTTTGAAAGTAAAACTTACTTAGGAACTGAAAGCACAAAGACATATAAGAAAGAGTTCTCACTCTCTCTGGTGAAAGAAATGATGAATAAATTCATTAGAACTAGTTGACAATTATTCTCTTTGAAGTAGTGGCCTTCGGGTATTGTCGCTGTGTTTTTTGCTGTCTTGGAGACAACTTTCCATTCCTTTCTCAGTGAGTAGATATAGTTTCTTGCAGTTGACCTTGCAGAAATGTGTACACATATTAACTTAGAAGCAAAGTGCGATTTACGTGTTAGTATTCTAGAGCCTCTAACATTTTTTTATAAATCCCATCTTTCAAAGTGTTAAAATCATAATAAATGAACTGCCAACATTTCAATCATCGCAGCATTACGTGAGAACAGCACAAGGTGATTTTGTGAGTCTAAAAACAGAATTGGGTTGAAGGCATCTTACATGTTACGTGATGTGCAAAATCCTTGCGAAAGGTAATAAATGAGAAAGATCCTGAGGGATTTCTTTTAAAAGGGAAAGAAAATATCTATGAGAAATGCTAAAGCTCTCCTAAAGAATTTGTGGTTGAATCTACAGTTAAATACAGCCAACTATTTTCTGTAAGATAAAATTTGGGACACTAGCACTTTTTACCTACCAATTCTGGATAGCGTGGGACATCGTATCACATTGATTATGTTGAAATGGTTTAATTGCATGTGCCTTAATCCTTAAGGACAAATATTAGGTTCCTATCCATCACTGTGGATAACTAGTACATACTCCAGCATAGGAGATTTTATTTTGTGTTCACTGAATAGAAATATGAATAAGTGCAGACATTCTGAAATCTAAAAATTGAATCCCCCTTGACTGTAAAAATAGATTTGTAAAACTGCATTAGAATTTCAACTTCTGCATACCAAAACTGCAAATCATAATTAGAAGACTGCAAGAACTGGGTATAAGGAATAGAAAAATCAAGCAAAACAGCTGTTACAAAAGGAAAAAATAAAACACAGTAAATCCAGACCTTAGTCTACAATTTAATAAAATATGTAATAAAGGAGGGAACTATAATATCTGTAGTAATTGCTCCAAACAATATATAGTTTTTAAAACATTGTGTGAAAATAAAATAGTTAAAACAAGTTGGTTCTATATAAACAATAAAAATGAAAAGATTAGGTTTAAAAGTATATTTCTATTCAGTGATTTATTCTTAACTAAAAAATTATGACAAATAGCTACAGTTAACCATCCAGTGCAATTAATTCAGCTGAAGAAAGAATTGGAATTTACATGTCGGGGTAGCATCTATCAGACCAACCACCCTATAGATAACAACTAAAAACTCTAGAAAAAATGTACAACTGGTACTTGAGGGCAATGTTAGTGACCAAAGGAAGGTGGATTTGAAGGGTTAGAGTTTTGGAAAAAAGGAAAAGCATTGGTGTCTTTACTTGTTTAAAATTCCATGTGTGAAAATTGACAACAATTAGTACCATGTGGGGTGGCAAAACTATCAGATAGACACTATACCCACAGGCTTTAACAACTAGAGCATAGGGGCGCCTGGGTGGCGCAGTCGGTTAAGCGTCCGACTTCAGCCAGGCCACGATCTCGCGGTCCGTCAGTTCGAGCCCCGCGTCGGGCTCTGGGCTGATGGCTCAGAGCCTGGAGTCTGTTTCCGATTCTGTGTCTCCCTCTCTCTCTGCCCCTCCCCCGTTCATGCTCTGTCTCTCTCTGTCCCAAAAATAAATAAACATTGAAAAAAAAAAAAAAAAAACTAGAGCATAGTGTAGGGTGAATATAGCAGGTGTAGAAGAAGGTGGATATTCTAGACAAAACAGATAAACAGCAAATTTGGGGTAAAAACTCTCATCTCCTACTTCTTCCCAAATTCTGCATTTATTGGGTGTAAATATCTGACTGATCCCTGATATATGTATATGGGGATTAAACTCCACGAATCCCAGTTAAGACCAGAGAAACAAATCAGCGATTCTTTTTGCACTGCAAAGGAGGTGGAGTTTGAACTTTGTCCAACCGTGAAAAATGACTCTGAAAAACAAATAACAATACTCCTTGAAGAAAGAGTATCACTCAAAATATTCAACATACAATCCAAACATTACAAAAGATTACCAAAAATTGGGGAAATGTGAAACATAACTCATAAAAAATGCATAAGTCTAATTCTGAGATGGCCTTGATATTGTAATCAATAAATATTTTATACCTTATTATATAACTTGGCTCAAGAATACAAAGGAAGATAAATGATTGCAATAATTGAATAGGTATTGCCAAAACACATAGTTTTTAAATGTTTTTAAAGGTTACTTATTTATTTGGGGTGGGGGCGCACAGGGAGGGAGAGACAAAATTCCAAGCAGGCTTCACGCTGCCAGCACAGAACCTGATGCAGGGCTGAAACCCACAAACTGTGTGATCATGACCTGAGCTGAGATCAAGAATCAGACATTTAACAGATTGAGCCACCAAGACAACCCAAAACACATAGAAATTTTTTTTAAGATGCAAATTAGAATTATAGATTTGAAGAAGACATTAATATAGTGCAAGATAGGATAATTTGGAACTGAAGCATGAAGATAATAAAGCAGTAAGAAAAAAATTAAAAAGATCTTAAGAGACATATTGGGTATAATGAAAATATCTAACGTGACTAATTGAATTCTCATAAAGAATGAATAGGAGGCAAGCAATATTGAAAAGACAAGACTGAGTTTTTTTGGCCAAAACTGGAAAAAAAATTACAGATTTTAAAAGTGCTAGCAGCGTAAACACAAATAAACGATACCAAACAGCATTAAGCAATGCTATAATGCGAGACAAAGTGATTCCTAAAATCAACTACAGAACAAAGATTATCACCTTTAACAAACAGTAAAATTGGCAAATGCCTTCTCAGCATCAACAACGGAATCCAGAAATAAAAATGGAATAAAAATCTTTAACTGCTCAATGACTATAACTGCCAAACCTTGTCAAAAATGAAATTAAGTATAAATGGACGAATGGGGGAGGATATTCACATAAGAGGGCGGGAGGCATGAAGGAATTCTCTGTGCCTTCCTTTCAATTGTACTGTGAACCTGAAATTGCTCTAAAAAGTAAAGTCTAAATTATAAAAAAGTTATTGTACACCTGAAACTAATATTACACTGTATTTTAATTGAGTGGAATTTCAGAAACATTGCTATCATAAAGGAAAAAATAATGAAAATAAATTATTAAAATGACTATTTAAAATAATCTATTTATCAGACATTGTCAGGAGTGGCTGGCTTGGCTGACTCAGTCACTTAAACGTCTGACTCTTGATTTCAGCTCAGGTAATGATCTCACAGTTCATGAGATCAAGCCTAGTGTCAGGCTCTGCATGGGGCAGGGACAGAGAGAGAGAAAGAGAGAGCACAAGCTGGAGAGGGGCAGAGAGAGAGGGAAAGAGAGAAAATCCCAAGCAGGGTCTGTGCTGACAACCCAGAGCCCAACTTAGGGCTCAATCTCAGAAACCATGAGATCATGACCAGAACCAAAGTCAAGAGTTGGATGCTCAATCAACTGAGCCACCCAGGTGCCCCAAGATAGAAGTTTTTATTCAAGTATAAATAACACATAATTTTATATTGGTTTCAGGTGTACAATATTATGGTTTAACAATTCTATGCATTTCTCAGTAATCACCAAGATCAGTATACTCCTAATCCCCTTTAAATATTAAGCTTTATTTCTCAAACGAGTATGGTACTGGCCCAAAAACAGACACATAAATCAGTAGAACAGAATAGAAAATACAAAAATAAACCCATGGTTACATTGTTGATTGATACACAACAGAGGCAAGAATATACAGTTAAGAAAGGAACAGTGTCTTCAACAAATGGAGATGGAAAAACTGGACCACTTCCTTATATTATACATAAAAATAAACTCAAAATAGATTGAAACCATAAATGTGAGACCTCAAACTATAAAACTCTTAGAAGAAAACATAGGAAGTTTTAATTTATTCGATATTGGCTATAGAAACATGTTTCTAGATAGGTCCCCTCTACCAAGGGAAATAAAATTAAACTATAGTGACTACACCAAAGTAAAAGCTTCTGCACAGCAAAGGAAACCATCAATAAAACAAAAAGGTAAGATATTTTAAAATATTTCAGATAAGGGGTTAATATCCAAAATACATAAAGAATTTATGCTCGTGGGGCACCTGGGTTGTTCAGTCAGTTAAACGTCTGGGTCTTGATTTTTGGCTCAGGTCGTGCTCTCACGGTTGTGAGATCAAGCCCTGCAGTGGGCTCCAGGCTGACGAGTGCAGCCTACTTTTTATTCCTCTCTCTCTCCCTCTCAAAATGAATAAATAAGATTAAGAAATAACTTATGCAAACAATTCAACACACATACACAATTTGATTACAAAATTAGAAGACCTGAATAGACATTTTCCCAAAGACAACATACAGATGGCCAACAAACACATGAAAAGATACTCAACATCACTAATAATCAGGGGAATGCAAATTGAAGCTGCAATGAGATAAAACATTACACTTGTCAGAATGGCTAGTATCAAATAAATAATAACCACATAAAAAATAATGTATTGGTGAGACTATGGAGAAAAAGGAACGCTCATGAATATGTGTTTCATTATGGGGACTTGCAGTTATAATGAGTGTTTTCATTTTCAAGTGTAATTGACCTGTAGAAATGGGGAAATGTATTTGCTTTATGGTTTAAGTGTCTGAGTACTCAATAAACACACACACTTATAGCCTCACACATATTAATTTCAATAGAATAATTTCATTCTAAGAGATTCATTTAATTCTGGCTCAGGATGATGATATAAGACAATTCAGGGATCCCTGGGTGGCTCAGTCAGTTAAGTGTCTGACTCTTGATCTCACCCCAGGTCACTATCTCACAGTTCATGGGTTTGAGCCTCATGTTGGGCTCTACGCTGACAGTGTGGAGCCTGCTTGAGATTCTCTCTCCCTCCCTCTCTCTCTCTGCCTCTCCCCCATGCTCTCTCAAAATAAATAAACTTTTTTTTTTAAATGACTGAATTCACCTTCTCCCTGGAACAAACCAAAAATACAGAGAATGACAAGAAAACAGGGAGAGAGATGTGAACACGGTAACAAAGGAAACTCCACCCCCAAACAATTAATGATAGTGGGAAGGAATAGTAGTGAGTGACTGGGAACAGATTCAGTCTGTCCTTGAGCACAGAAGAAAAGCCAAGGTTTAGAGAGCAACTAGCATATGAAAGAGACAACACTAGAACTCTGCCAAATGTCCAAGGAGCTGTGGAAAATCTCTCTAGATCAGAGAGACTAAAGAATGATTTATTTTCCTACCCCACCTAAAAAGCCTAGACCAGAGTAATGTTTGGACACTATAAGAGGCAGGCTCAGATAATAATTATTGGGTCCCAACACCATATCTGGTGGGTCCAGTCATCACAGGGAGTTTGTGAACTCATTGAGCCCAGGATCCCAGACCCATATGAGCTCCAGTCATGTTAGAACACAGGCAAAAAACAAACAAACAAGATGTAT